>NW_026732042.1:0-132500 GCF_028476545.2 Physella acuta
TGACCCCCCCCCTTCCCATTTTACAGACACATGCATTCTTGGCTAACATTTTATTTTTAAAAAAATTGTTTAATATGAAATGTAAATAGTCCTTCTTATTTTGGTTTCAGGTTTAATACAAAAACCTATGTTCTTTTTCTGTGTGATCAACGTGTAACATTTCAATCTCGTCAGAGTTTTAAAAAGTGATGTCGCAATCTGCCTGGCATCACTTTGGTGAGGGATTCACTGACGTGGTCAAATTCAGTAAACTAATAAGTAATGCATTAGATGGATCATTCAGAAAAGATGACGACAGTGACATTGTCATTAACACAGATAAGACACCGAAAGCTAAAAAATTACAGGGTAAAAGAAAAATTGTTTCAAGATCAAATATTGCTAAAAGAACTATTATAATGAAACAGTCATCTAATGGTGTGCAAAATGTATCGTTTGAAACAAATGGATTTTTATCAAATTTTACAGATATTTTGAATCCAGGTAGGAATTAATTTTATGTACACTTTATTAAAGATTCACAAATGTTTATTAATAATAAACTAAAAACATTTTTATTCTTGGTATGCTTGTTCTTATTGTCCTAATTTTACAAGGTAATAAAAACAATACTGGCTTTAATTTGTAATTTAAATAACAATTGTTTGTTATTGTGTATCATCCACAATATTCAAAAATAGGTATAACAATAAAGAATTGAAATGCTACTGATTCTAATACTTAAAACAATTTTTGCATTGAATATTTCTTCAGGTTTCAAAATTATTTCTTTTTTTAAATTTTACCTAGATATAAAGTCGGACAAAGCTGAAAACATTGAATGGTCATCCTGCTCCTCTGATGATGAAGAGAAGATAAATGAGACGCATGAACCAGGTACATCACAATCAAATGGTGCCACAAAAAGAAGATGCTTTTCTCAAGATCGTCTAATTATGGATCGTTCTCACAATGAACATTCCACACTGTGTTCTATAACAATGCATTCTTCTAATAAACTTCCCCCAACTCGCCATACTACATTGAATAAACAGAAAACTAATAAAAAGTTATCTTCTGAAGGTGACAATTTAATTATAGAATCCGACTCACCTGTAGATAATAAATTAGGAAAATGTGAACAGTCAAAACCCAAATTTCAGACACTTAGTGAAAAATCAACTCAGGCATATGCACCAGTGGAGTCTACCTTTGGACTCTCCCCATTTCCAAACACCTCAACTCAAATTACACCAGGGAATGTATGGTCCTATCAAAAGAACAGCTGCTCAAAACCTAGGGTGGTCAGGAGACTGGACACAGAAATGTTTCAAGATTCGCCTGATCAAATATCCGATATAGATTCAGTATCTGACAGTGACAGTAGCGAGATTAAAGAGCTGACGGTGGAAGAAATCAGTGATTCAGAAGGAGGTGTACAGCAACCCCTTGAAGAAAGTGTAGGAACTCAGGTAACTGTGAAGTTTGTTGGAAGCAAACTCCATGGATGTGTATAACTCATTAGTACAACTCCATGGTATTTCCAAAATAAAATATGCAGCAATTCAGGATATGTAATGTTACAATGTAGGTAGAATAGGTAAGACTAAATAGAATTTTCTAAAAAAAAATGTCAAAAACTTTTGATAGTTCATTATTGTATGCAAAAAAAAGTCTTCCTGAATGAAACATTTTCACATTTTTAAAATTGAAACTGAAGTGAAAAAAATAGAGCTAATAACATTTTTATATGATTAGATTTACAGTAATAATATTCTGTGATATCTCTTATACAGGACGTAGATATCAATAGTGGTGTTTCATCCTCACCAGATATATCAAAGGAGAAGAAGATTCGAGCAAGTGATTGGGTTACTGCCCTTCTGAAGCAGAAGACACCCAGCAAGCAGGATCTGACAAGTTGTCAGGAGGGTGAAGACTCTGCTAAGAAAAAGAAAAAACATGCAAAGTATAAATGCACTTTAGTTCTGAAAAATTTGGTAGCCGCCTAAAATATTTAACCATTTTATTAAATTGAAAAACCTTATTCCTTCGAAGGTTTAGAAAAATGTATCAATTTCTATTTTAATAAATTAGAGACAGCATAGCAGGGCAGCTGAGTCGACTCCTCAATCGTGAGAAGGCATCTGTAAGATTTTGGTATCACTCTCTCAGCACAGAAACAAATAATGGTGGGCAATTTACAACTTATGGTATTGGAAATTATACAAACAGATTTTTTTGACATTTACTTGACTACATAAAATTTGTTCTCACTTGTCATAAGTCTATAACAAACACACACCAAGTTTACCTCTCTTAAAGACTATTCTAATGTATATGTTGTTTACTGTAAATTTGATTAAAACATAAATTTTCCTTTTGTGCTATTTCTGTAAGAAGCTAAAGGAAAGTCTGTGACTGTCAGTCTGCTCACCCTAGACAAGAGGTTCTCACTTTATGTTGCACAGTGTAAACTGTTGAATGAAACTGAAGGAGACTTGAGATGCAAAGTGCTTTTTACAATAAATACAGTGGAGAGTTTAGCACTTAAACCTGGCATAACTGTCCAGATTTTTCCACCTTGGTAAGTTAAAGATCATTCTTTTATTTACTATATTTTGTTTATGTAATTGTCTAAAATAGGCATTTTGTTTAAACTTATTGCATTGTAAATGTTTTGAAATATGTTGAGAGTGCAAACCTCCTCCCCCACTTTTTGTGTTGTAGAGTTGATCTACTTGTACATCTGCTTTAGAGATTAAGCAGGTTAATCCACTTTCCTATCACCCAGCTTTTAAACTAACATTTCTTCAGGCAACAACTAGAAGAGTGCTCAGGGGAGAAAACTCTACTTTGCACACAGTACGTCCGCATAGTTTCTTCTGTTCAAAACCCTACTACCAAAGTGGCCACAAACACATCAGAGAATCTACATAATGTATCTGCAACGTGGGAGTGCCCTTGTTCAAAAGGTATTTGATAGAATTCACAACAATTTTCTTTACTTTGAAGCTAACAGTAAATAGTTTTTATGACTCATGTGTTATTATTTGTAAAACTATTGTTCTGGTTATTTTATTAATACAACTTTTAAAATTCTATTTTAGACCAGTCTATTCCTGCTAGCTCCTGCCCTGCCGTGAAATTTCCTGTGATTTCTCCTATCCAGGTAAGCATTTTCTAACAGTCATAATTTTATTTAGTGAATATAAAATCTTTTAATTTTTATCTTGGTCAGATTTTAACTTAATGAATTACATTTAAACATGGTATATGGTAACTAATTAAATTATTAATTACATTTAAAAATAGTTATCTGATAACATTTTTGACTATTTTTGTTTATTTTATCTGTTTTATTGAAATTTTTTTATTTTTGATAACATTTTTGACCAAATTAATGTTTTGCATGTTTATTTTATTAGAGTTGTTATTTAAAATAAATTATATTTAGAGGCCAGAAGACATTGGTCCTCGTCACCCAGCTAAAGCTGTGCTCCATTCCATCAATGCAACTCCATGGTGTCACGAATCATCCAATGTTAGGCGAACATTTTTGGAAAGCAAGGAAGGAATGGGGAGAGAATCCACCTATTTACCTCCCTTCCTTGCCAGGGTTATAAGGATTTTCAGATGCAGAGAGGAAAATCTTCAAATAATCAGGTGTGTGATTTGTTTGAAAATATACTTTTTTAAAATTCTGTTAGTTTTTTTACATATCTTTAGTGAGAGTCAGAAGTTTTTTTTTACATATCTTTAGTGAGAGCCAGAAAAAAAATCAACTAGGTAGTGCTTAAACAATTTATAATTTTTGTTTTATTACCTGAAGTATAATAAATATAATTTTTTTAAAGACACCATCTTTTAATGGAAGACACAGCAGGTACCATTATTTTCATCTCATTACCTGAAGACTTCACCGACATCTCAAGCCTGTGGAAGTTGTATGGGAAAAGTTGTTTGTGCTCAGGGCTAGTCATTGAATCCCGCATCAACAGAGACATGTAAGGCTAGGATATAATGTTTTTTTTATCATCAGGGTTGTATAAGCCAGAATGTGACATTTTTTATCAACAGGGACATGTAAGGATAGGATGTGACGTTTTTTTATTATCAGGGACATGTAAGGCTAGGATGTGACATTTCTTTACATTGTTGATGTTTTAACAGTCAAGTTCTATAAAAAGTTTAACTTGTTATTTTGTTCTTTCTGTAATTTCAATAACGTTAATCCCATTAACAACTGGGTATAGTAAGGCTAGCATGTAAGATTAATTTAGGTTACATTAGCACTCTTCCAACTGTATGTTCATGTAAAGTGGATGTAAAGTGGATAAAATCTACTTCATGTTTTCTGATTTAAAATTTTTTAAAATTCTGGCAGAGAACCAGAGTTATTTGGTATCATTGACATCACCTGGACCCTGCAGCCCAAACAAAGTCAGCAGAGCGGAACAGACTCATCACAACTCATACAGGTCTGTTAAAATGTTTTTTTTTTTAAAGATGTCTTCTGACTTGGCATTTTTTTTCCTGATAGGGTTGCAGAGTTACATTTTTTCTTGAATACCTTACTGAACTGTGATATTAATTTTCAAACTATTATGTTTTTAAAGTTAATATTCTTAAATAATTTATATTCTCAATATTCATGTTATCCAGTAGCCTGGTATTAATGGGTTAGGGCAAACTTGCTTAAAAGTATACATTTTTGTATTACCATTCTAGATTATAGAGCCACACACATTTTAATTACTTCTTTCTTCATTCTTGAACATTTTCTTCTTCTTCAGAGTACTAGAAAATGTCCCAACTTTGCCTATTGGCTAAAGTCAGCCAATGGCTATAACTGTATAATCAAAATGGATGTGGAAGACAGCCAAATAGATTCACAAGCTTCTGAACTTATGGATCTAAAAGACACCGTTCAGGTATTTGTGAAAATCTAACAGATGTTGTGTAGAAATTACTGATTTACAGTTGCTTAAGTTATTTTTAAGTGTTTTAAATTTGTAGTTTGCATGGTATAAGCTAACACAAATACCTTAATATTAAAAGAATAAGAAATACTTTTTAGAACTTTGTTTCCCTTCTGATATAACAAAAATTATACAAAGTTTACTTAAACTTGATAAAATGACTTATATGAATTCACAATGACTAAGATAAATTGTTTTATTCTTATCATTTTTTAAAATGTATCTTTTTTTGTGTATGTATATATTTCCAGCTATACTATTTAATATCGAACTACTAATATTTTCAATTTTTTTTTCCAACAGATGGATAGGAGAGGTAGAGTTTCATTCTTGGCAAAAGTAGTGGTGAACTCTGGGTTTAAGGAGGTAAGTTTTTTTTTTGTATTTTGTAATAGTATTTAAGTCTGTGATTTTCTTTGGTTTTTAACAATAAATACTTTTTTTTATTTACCCTCCAGTCGTTGCTGTAAAAACATTTCTTGTTCTAATAATTGTCTTAATTTTATTTTATCCAATACATTGTCACACGCAAACTTCACTTTGGCTTACTTGCGTCCATCTAAATAAGTTAAGTTGTGGAATTATTTCTATTTTGTAAAGCACCGAAGCATAATTTTAAACTAATTTTCAATTTATTAAACAAACGATGTTCATGATTTCTCGACCGAATATGTAAAAAGTGCCCTGTCTTGTGAAAATGGTATACATGCTGATTTTATAGTAGTTGTCTGAAGTTTCTTTAATTTTTTTATGCTGGTTAGTGGAGGGTGGTCTTTAGGGTCAAAGTTGAAAAGGTGTGTTATTCTCTCAATGGTTCCCCACACTGAGTTACCTTAGAAGCACATGTGAAGAAAACAATATTTAGCTTTTGACCTTTTATTCTGCCTTGCCATTCACTCTCAACTTCTAACAAAGATGGCTACATGTACATCAACACTGGATAAGCTCATGAAATTCACTATTCCAGGAATTCTAAACTATTTCTTTCCTAGACTTAAAAATGGGATTTACCAGTTTGATAGGTATTATACTGAAGACCTCAATTTACCTTATGCTATTGAGGTGTATCACACAACCTCATTAACAGTATGAAGACCTTTATGCTACTGATTTTGAGATATATCATGTACAACAACAGTATGAATAGTAGAACCTCTGAAGTCCTTTATGCTACTGATATTGAGATATATCACATGCAACAACAGTATGGATGGTAGAACAGCTAAAGACCTTCATGCTACTGATATTGAAATGTATCTTAAAGCCTCAACCCTCTTAGGTGAATTGTGTTGAGTTTTCAAGTGTAAAAAATGCCACTAAAACAAGATTTAATACATTTTTTCCAGGCATCAGTCTCACCAACTGTGTTTGTCTTTGATGAGTCTAGTATCCAAAATGGATTTACAGCCATGCAGAAGTTGGAAGTAGACAGTTCTTGTGTGTTGGAAAACATGTCTTCAGTCTGTTTTTTCCAGGATGTTATCTCTGATAAGGGTGATAACTTGTTTCTCAATTTTCTTGTATTTTTGTCTCCCTTCAGCCACAAGTTAGTTTTTTTTCCCTAGATTTATTAAATTATTAATAGTTTTTCTTAGTTTTATAATTAGGAAGTTGAATTATTAAACACATCGAAACACAATGTAATTGTTCTAAAAATACATTTTACTCTCATGCATTGTAAGCCAACAAGTTCATAAATGTTATATTGTTGATGGATTCAAATTTTGAAGTAACTTGCTCCATTTTAGCTTTTTATTTTCATACAAAATTATTTATTAAATTCTGCTACAATTTTTAATATAGTTATATTTGAGGATGATCTTTGTATAACAATAGTCATATAAATAAATATTTACAACAATAAGTACTTTTAAAATTCTGCTTAAGATTTAAAATACATTTTCACTTTTTGTAGGTTTTCTTCATTGTGACAAGTTTACCCTAATATTGGGCCAGAAGTCTTGGGCAGAATGGGAAGTTCCAGATAGACTTGGTCAGTCTGCGATTGAAAGAATTGTTTCATGCCCTCTGGTCCTGCCAGAGGTCAGTGTGTCCTGCTCCTCTGGAGATTTTGTCAGAGTGGAAGGTGAACCTTTTGATCTATAGATTTTCATCTATAGAGCTTTTCTAACCAATTTTTAAAAAGATGATTAATATTTTAAAAAATTAAACATTTCTTGTACAAAAAATTGGAAGTAAATTAAGTTGTATGTTTAAAAATTGTTTATGCGAAACAAAAACTTGAAGTGAAAGCCATTCAGGCAATACAACATTCTGAAATCCGGCTCATTAAATTTCAGGAATTATTTGTGAAATAGATGAAAACACAGCTTTTTCATGGGAGGAATGTCCTGTGTGTGGATGTGACACAAACACCACTGAAGATTCAGGGTAGGTTCCTTATAATTAAAGTAATTAAGATGCTCATAATTTGTTACTTGTGAAAGGAAGTGAAAATTAAATCATTTAACTTTTAAATAAAAATAAAAAACAAATTTCTTATTCTGAGTTATTTTTAAAGATAAAATTGACAGCATTATATTAAAATATAATTATATTGAAATTAGGAACATTGAACAAAGCAAGGACATAAGAATCACTTGCTTATTTAATTGTACTAGTAGTAGTGTATGAAACTGTAAAAAAACAAAATAAGAATGTTATGTCTTTATTTTTAAAAAATCTCATATTATTGATTTTTTTTTTACCATAAGCAACAAATGCACTCAATTTAAATTTAGAATGTGTACTGTATGAAAAAAAAACATAATATAATAATCATTTACTTATACTTTAAAAAAATATTCTAGTTCAATAGTTTGTACCAACTGTAAAAGCCAAGTGGACTCACTAGTGACACGAATGAAAATGGAAGCTTATGTTCAATGCCAGTCCATGCCTAATGGCTCCCTGGTCAAAATTAATGTAAGTAACATGAAACCTAATAGTAAATTTAAAAAGATTATTTCTCTGAAATAGTGTAAGAATGTGTAATTTATTCATTAAACGTATAAGTAGGTTTAAAAATAACATCCTAACTTATAAAATATATTTATTTGAAAATGAAAATGTTAAAGTAAGCATTTTTATCTCTTATAGAATTTAAGTGTTGTTTATTATTTTTTTAGTTTAAAGTACAATATAATAAGATTGGATTTTTCTTTTATTTTTTCATGACCTGTCCAGTTGACCCAAAGGTCAATAGAGTCAGTCCTGCCACAAGAGACAGATGATGAGGTGATTTCAAGCTATTCTACAATATTTTTTATTATAGCTTAAATATATGAGATCTTGTATTGCATGTTAAAAAATTGTGAAAATAGTAATGACTAAATACAAAAAAAAACTTACTAATAAATTGTTTGCAGTTTTCTTTAATAGAAAATTTAGATACACTGATCATTTAAACAAACAAAACAACTGTGTGACAAGTTTAGGGTTTTCTCTGTCTTGATTTGTCTTAATGTCTAACTTCAGGGCTACGATATGGATCAAGTTATCAAGAAACCCCTGAACTGTCCAGTGTGTCGTGTGGAAGAAATCTTAGAGAGTCACAACGATAACAATGTTGCTGTTAACCAGACAAGGTTTAAGCTTGTGGAATTTGATAACTTAACCCTGTAATACCAAAATCTGCATCAAGAATGGAATTCAATATAGATCTATATATATATTCAAAAAGTTCTGATTGTTACAAGTTGTGTTTGTACATTTATTGATAATTATATTGCTTCTTGACAAATTCTTAAAATAAAGTAGAATGATAAAAATGTATATATAGCTTATTTTTTAAAAAATAAATGAAGCTTATTTTTCTTTCAAAATAGGAACCATTCTGCCTACATTTTATTCTATTTTTCCTTACTATTACTTGCCTTAAAAAAAGTTTTTTTTAAAATGTTAATTTTATTTAAGTTGTTTTTAAAATGCACATAATCATAAGCTGACAATGTCATCATTTCACTTGATTGTAATTCCTTTTTTTCTTGTTGTCTTGTTGTCCCCCTTTATGTCCCAGTTTCTGGACAAAAGTGAAACCAGTTGTAAATAAAGCAAGATTGATCTCCCCTAAACTTTCTAGAATATGCTTATATCACATTTATAACACCACAGAGAAAGCAATTCGGGATATAGACAGGATTTTAAATACATTTTTAATTATTTAAACTTTTTTAAAAGAATAGAATCTTATAGAAAAAAAGAATTACGCACCAAGTGAACGGTATAATAATGATGAATATTAGTACTTTATAAATTCATGCGTTTTTTGAGAAATCGGATAAAGCGTAATTTACTACATCCGGTCAACGGAAATTACTCAAAATTTGACAGATGGCACAGAATTATATCTTTTCCTTATATTTGAAACTTTGTTTATCTGAAACCATACTCAAGTTATAGGCTTTTGAAAAACCAAAAGTAGAATAAGTTCCACTTCCGGTCATCAGAAATCGCTGAAAAGTTGATACAGAACTACAAATTTGATATAATACTTATATGAAATTTCACCAACCTAGCTGTAATGGTACTCAAGTTATCGTGTCCACTGAAACACACACACAGACAGTATTGCAAAGCCCAGTTTTTCCGACTCAATTACGTATAAGACGCCGAAATTTTGAGAAATCTGGATTTAGAATTTTTGCTCGATTAAAATAAGTCCTCTATACTCCATATATGATGAAGTATTGAGAAGTAAAACTGAAAACTGTAAAAAATTTCATGTGATTTTTGTGCATGATTACAAAACTTCCTCTATACTCTGTATATGAGAAAGTAAAAATATAGGTCCATTTAAGTTTACACATGTAAATAACTATAATACCAGTTAAACATATAAGCTCTGCTTAGACTAACTTGTTGATTTTCAGATACAGTTTTGAAAATCTTTATTGAAATAGAATTACAAACTTCAATTATATTAAAAGAAAGGATAAGAAATATAAATCTTGCACTGTTTTCCTTGTGTTGTTTTTTATTTCAGCTTCATCTTTTTTAACAGATTATTTTTACTTTTTTTTCAATTGGACTTAAATATTTATTAGAGCACATTTTTATGTATTGATATATATAAATTGTAATGTGTGTATATAAGAAATAATATGTACAATAAAAAAAAAGTAATAACTTTTTTGTTTATTATTCAATGTAGTTAAGCAAATGTGTTAACAATTAAATCACATATTGCTGCCCATTTATAAGTATAATTTACAGGGTAATGTTTTAGATTTTAATTGTAACACCTTACATCAAATATTTAAAAAAATAGTTCCAACCTACCAGAACCTTGTCACTACAGTTCTTTTAATATATAAATGACTCTTTCAAGCTATTTTATAGCCTTGTTTAAATTTTTATATCAGGTAAAAGACATTAAGTTCTTCAGTAAAATATAAACTAAGCAAAATTGAACATTGTTGACCACTACACTTTTCACTTAAGTTTGGTCACTGTTAATTTAAAATAATACACAAATTACCTCAGAGCTGTTACAGGAAAACTGATGTTACAAAACAGCATGTCAAGTAGGCCTAAGTGTTAAATTTACGAAATGTACATTGTGCTATTGGCATAGAAACAGTATTAAATAAATAAAAATTTCTCTTCTAAAAAATAAAATAAATCAAGCCTGAAATGGGAGTTAATAAGATTTTTTAAAAAGTAACAGGGGAGGTAATACACGGGATCTAACAAATTTCCTAATTCTATATGTGAAAAGGAATGTAATACATATATTTTCAAAAATTAACTAATTCTTGTATCTAATATAATTTGATCTTTTATGAAAAGTATTTAAAATACCAATGTGACATAAATTTGCAAGAAGTATTGAGCATATTCATTTAATGAAACATCGTATAGAAATGAAATGTAACATTCACGGGTATAAATATAATGTGTTCCAGTGTTAAGGTGTACTGTTCACGCAGTACATACAATAAAATTGGAACGATACAGAGAAGATTAGCATGGCCCTCGCGCAGAGATGACACGCAGAATCGTGAAGCGTTTCCAAATTTTTTTTTTTTTAAATTTAGTATCCTATTGATTATAGGTGGTTATTGATAAACCTTATGATTGCATAACCTTATGATTGGAATATTTATAACCAATACAAAGATCTAGTTATAGATCTGTTTACAGTGACAAATTATAGGCTCAACAAATCACACCGAAGAACAGTTGACTGTCACATCTTTTGAAATCAACTTAAATATATTTTAATGCACGATGTTGAAACCCACTCCCAGCTCATACAAATCGCGCGTGAGTAGCAGTATAGCACGTAACCTAGAACTGAGTTGATATCCACAACTAAAAATAGACCGCTCCTTCCCCACCACCCCAACACGCACGTTCATTTAGCCTATTTTACCTGCACATTTGCAGGGTACATACGCTAGACATCTTGGAATCCTTGTCTGTGTTACAAGCGCTTGTTTGGAGGTGTGCATTTTGTGGAGCCTGTTATTTATTCATCGTTGGCCTTTCCGAGTTTTCGATGATTTTTAAACTACATTATATTAACAATTTATTAACATACCAGTTAACTAACTTGCCAGGAGCGATTTTTTTTAAAAGAACAGAAACGTTATGTCATGTTATATTTAAATATAAATGCTATTCTTTTATTTGTGCCTCTGTAGATGTGTAATTTAATGTAAGCTGAGTATGTGTAGGCAAACACTAATTAAAACTAAATATAAACTACAATTTCGTTGGCACAATTAGATCCATTATGTTGAAATGGCTTTTCACTGCATAATTTACAAAGATCTATAATCTATATTCTATGTACTATGTAGTATGTATGGGATAAAAATATGAGGCTCCACATTTTTAATTAAAACAGTAGTGGTTAAAGCTAATAATTGTTTATTATCCACCACAGTAGACGAAACGTATTTTCAACATTAGTTAAATTGCACTGTTGATGTGATAACAACAGTTATTAATTAATTATATCTAGACCCCTGAACCAGAGTGTGTGTGCATATATTGGCAATAGATCTAGATCTATATTATCATGGAGACCGAAGCTGATGAAGATAAGAGGGGAGGTAACTACCAAGAAGCTATAGTGAAATACTCTCAGCTGCTTCAGTCGACTTCAAAATCAAAAGAAGAGGCATTGAGGTGATTGTCTAGTTTTTGTCGTGTAAACGTATTGACTACACACTCATTTCATTATTAAATACATTAAATTTAAAAGACGATTATTGTCGTTTAATTTAGATCGAGTTTGTAATTAATTTAAATTAATATGGGGTAGTCTACCTAAGTTATTGCCTTTTTTACCTAACCTTCGGAGCTAGGCTCCTAGTCGTCCTAGACTTCAAATCAAGTTAAGCAGACTAAGCTACAACTGTACAAGCTAGGTTAGAGTAGAATAAATATATTAAACGAGCCGGCCCGCGGCATAACATACGCCGCTATTTAGTTGTTTCTAATTTTCAATAATTCATAATTTGTGAATTCGACAGTACCAACGCTGACACTGAAAATATTTCTTTAAAACACTATAAGTAGCTCGTTAAGGACCATAACCCCCCCCCCCCTTCCCCCCCCCCCCCCCCCTACGTTTAAAATCGTTGGCTCTGCTTGTAAACATTTAGAGTGAACACAGCTCACTAAAACCATGTAGGGGTGGGGAGGTAGGGAGAGCGTTTGCAGCTTGTTTTCTAACGGCTCGAAGAAGAGAATTATATATATAGATAGTAAAAATTATAAATAAAATTAATAACCAGCAAATTACCATTGGGACCTATTCTTTTAAAAACTCTACAAAGCATGGTAGGCCTACATACTAGTACATACTATTATAAAAAAGGCTATAAATATTAGGCCTAAATAATTAAATATTCTAATTCATAAAAAATATTGGACTTAGAATCTATCTATATTTAATATTTAAGCATTTTTTTTTTTTGTATTTAAAAAATGTTCTTCATATGAAGATTTTAAAAATAATTTAAATTAGTAAGAATTTCAACTCTTTTATTTCAGATGGTTGTGTGCTCGTGGTGAGTGTTATCTGGAACTTTCAGAGTGGAAGAAAGCCCTGGAGGATGGTAAAAATGCTCTCGATGCAGCCAGGAGATCTGAAGATGGCACAGAGGCTGATGAGGGTACCAACCAGAGAGTGGTTGGGGCCTGTGTTTTGTGTGGGATGGTAAATTTTCATTTAGAATTTTTTTTAAAGAAAACATTGTTGCATTTAATTTTATATTATATATGCTGCATTAAGTTCATCAAACAATCATTATCTTTATGTTGTGTGTATGTATGTGTATAAAAACTGTATATAGTCCTACATCACATAAGTGTTGAAAAAGATTGAAGAAATTTTTTTTTTTTTTTTCCTTTAGTACAACTAAGATTAAATGCACGAAAAATGCAAATTTAGGGTTAGAAGTTTCTAACACCGGATTTACACTTGCATCATGTATACTATAGCCTACATGTCTAGGAGAGAAAAAACTCACAACAAGTTAGCATACACCTATTGTGGAAAAAGATTTACAAATATCTTTAACTTGCTACAAGTTTTTTCCTAGACATGTATAGTATATATGTCACAAGTGTAAACGCGGTATAATAAATAGTTGATTTCAACATTTTGTATTACAATGTAAGTGTCCGAAATTTTTTTCTTAAAAAGATGTTTTTTCTTTTGTGTAGGCATGTTCACAGTTAGAAATGTTTTTGGAAGCTCTGGACTATTTTAAGGATGGGCTTAAAAAAGACCCAAAAAATAAACAAATATCAGGAGAGCTGAAGAAACTACAGAACATTATCATGAAGGTATGGTTATAAGTACAACATAAGTTACAATTATTATTTGCAAAGTAATATTTTTTTAAAGATAACATACAGGTAAGGCCAACTGCATGGGGCAGATGAAGGAGAGTTGAACTGTGACATTGGCATATGGAAGGATAGTGTGGTCATCACTTTGCCTAGCTGGCATTACTATCACTGACGTGATTCAGGTACCCAGCAGAGCTGGATGGGCTCAGGGATGTCCTTTGGACTCTAACCTGGGATCTGAACTTGATATTTTTGGTCATGTGCTTGACTTTCTGACCTTGCTGTCTCATGAATTCCTGTAAGTAGAGTAGCCACCTTTTTGAACCTGCAGGTTCATAGGGCAAGTGAAGTAGAGTTCACCTGTTACTGTGACCTCAGCATATAAGGGATAGTGTGGTCAGCACTATGCAGCCGACTTTACTTTCCCTAATGTGATTTAGTTACCCATCAATGCTGGGTGGACCTAGTGACGTTCTACTGACTTGAACCCGGATTTGAACTCGAGATTTTCTGGTTAGCAGTCTAGTGCTCTACTGCTAGGCCACACTGTCCCATATGAATTCCAGTGTGCCACCTTAAAATTAAGATTAAAGGAAAAGTTTTTTTTAGTTCATGCAGACTTATCAAGTATTTTTAGTCAGAATTAGTCATTTCTGCTTTAAAAGTTGGTGATTCCTTCACTCTGGGATCTAGACCCATCCAGGATTTTTAAAAATATTGATGACATTGCTAACATGATGATCATTCTGATTTCAGGAGCAGAAAGAACATGCAGAATCTCAAGACTGCACCTATTCAGCTGTGTCTCTCTGTTCTCAAAGTATTTACCCCGGAGATGAACAGCTGATTAACATGGAGAAAGAAATTTTGGCAGTGAAATATAAAATTTTGGATGATGAATTTTATAAAGGAAACAATAATCATATTACGGTAATTTAAAAAAAAAAGTTTTGAAGGTTTTTTATTGAAGAGAATTTCCTCCAACACAATTAAGTATTATGTTAGCCTACTTTTCTTTCTGGATTTGAATCCAAAGCCTTTGTCCACCCAAGAACAATGTGCCGCCATTTCAGTATTACATTTCAGTAACTGAAACATAAATTAGTTAAGTTTCAGTATCATGTTTCAGTAAAAGAAACATTAGTTTAGTCAAATTAGTCTCAGTAACAGTAGTATTATTTTGTTTAATCCAACTTGTCTCAGTAACATTATTTAGTATACTCAAACTTGTCTTAGTAACAGTAACATTATTTAGGATACTCAAACTTGTCTCAGTAACACATTTCAGTAACAGAAACATTATTTAGTTTAATTAAACTTGTTTCAGTATCACTAGTCAAACTTGTCTCATTAACAGTAACATTATTTTGTTTAATCCAACTTGTCTCAGTAACATTATTTAGTTAAAGTCCAACTTTTTTTGTTACAGAAACATTTAGTTTAGTCAAGCTTGTCACAGTAACAGAAACATTATTTAGTTAAGTCCAACTTGTTTTTGTTACAGAAAGATGCCCAGCTGGAGACGCAGCTAGTGCAGGCTGCCTATGAATGTCTGACCATGGAAAACTTGAATGATTCTCTTATACTGATCTCCAAGGCTGTGGCCATGGATCCAAGCAATGTCTTCTATCGAACATTCAGAGCCCAGGTTTGGCTAATTGACAGTCTGTGTAACACTTTAAAATATTTTAATATAAAACAAACAACATAAAAATTTGATGTATTTTCCTTTATTATTGGCATCAATAGTTATTTTTTTTTAAAATTGAAAACATAGGTATCTATGCAATATATTCAATAATCAACACTTAAAAAAATATTGTAAAAGTAAAAGGGCTTAGAAAGTAAAAGTAATGAAAACATGATGGTCAATATGGAAAATGAAGTAGAGTTCACCTAAGCATGAGAAGGAATAGTTCGGTCAGTTTTATACTCATCAGTCTTTACTTTTGTTTCATGAGTTAGGTACCCATCAAAACTGGGGGGGCTCAGGGACGTCATCCGGACTGAGTCAGGACTTCAAAATGTTATTGTTAGCAGTCATGCTTCTACCTCCTGACCATCCCACCATAAACCTCATTCTGAATTGTAGTTGCTGTAAATAGTTTTGTTTATAATTCCAGGTGTATTTCAACCTGAAGCAATGGCATAAGGTGATACAGGATTACTGGATTATCCCTAAGTCAATGAGAAAACCAGATGTATGGAAACAAGGAGGTTGTAGCCATGTTATTTGTCATTTAACCCTTAGAGTCCCATTTGTCCAAATGTTGCCATGTTATTTTTCAGTTAACCCATATAGTCCTATTCACCCAAATGCTATATTATTTATTAGTTAAATCCACAGTAGAAATTTTATATTTTATGTAGATTTTCAGTTTTAAAATAGTATTAAGCTGCCTTATCATAGCTCAAGTAATAATTTGTTTTTCTGCTCAGTTTTGTTATGTCCCTTATAGAAAATATCAAATAAAATAATTAATTACTTCCCCTTATTCTAGCTAAGTAGTTATGTCAGTGTGTGGTCCAGTTTTTTTAATTGAGTTAGATAAAGACAATTGCTTTTTTTGTGGAAAAAATTTGGTTGAACAATCATCTTATTTCTTAAAATATTCTAAAATTCTCTTAAAACTTTAAAAAATGTGTTTAAAAAATGTTTGTGGAACATTGTTCCATTTTGTTCTATAACAAATACAACACTGAAATAGAGTACAGCAGACTAGTTTCAAGTGTAAGCGGACAAAAATGGGGCACAACCTAGCTAAACACTACTCTTATAAGTGATTAAATAATCATTTTTTAAAAAATGTTTAAAACTTACAATATTGTTCTGAAAAACTTTTTAAACTTAATAATATTTACACAGGCATGGTTTAATGATAGAACATTTGGCTGTTAGCCCTAAGGTCTAGTTCGGATCTTGATTCGGACTTGCGACTGTAGGATGTCTCAGAGTCCACCCAGCTCTGTTGGATACCTGACTTACATTGGGGAAAGTAAAGGCAGCTGGGATGAGGGCTGGCCACACTATCTTTTCATATGCCGAGGTCAAGAAACATATAAACTATACTTCATCTGCCCATTGGATCACTAGGTCTAAAGAGAAACTTTACTTACAACTTTACTAATACACAGAACTCCTACACAGATTTTTTTTTTTGGGGTTTATAAATTTACACAAGAAAATCTTCCATGTATCTTATGAAACTCAGGTAAAGCTTTAATGGAGCTCTGGCTACCAGTGCTGGCTGAGTTTTGGTTCCGCAAGGCGACCCAGTTGACAGGTGGGAAAGATGAAGAGGCTGCCATTTTGTTTCAGAAGGTTAGGGTCAAGCGTCTGTATGACCCCTTGACCGAAGATCAGCCAGTTAGAGTGGACTTTACTCAGTTTGGTCGAGCTGTCTTTGCAAAACGTAAGTTTGTGTAAGAATTGTACTTTATAAATATATAAACGGTATCTGTTATTTATATATATGTGTCGATTAAGACTTAAGTTAAGTATTATTATTGCTGATTTAATGCACAGCTTTAGCATTCAATAAAAGTTGTTATTGAATACTTTATAACACTTTTTAATTAACTTTTTATATTGTAATTTTAAATTATAAAAGGAAGATTACTTTTTTAGTTTTTCAAATGAGAAAACTGAAGACTTAAAAAGAAAGCAAAAAAGAAATTACAATAGAAGTTTTGTGATCTTATTAAATTTGTTTCTATTTTAGTATCTGGGTATCAGTTGTGATGTAATATCCTCAATGTTTACTTCAGGTGATATAGCTAAAGGTCAGACTGTGATGACTGACATTCCAATGGTAATGGCCCAGTCTCTAGGCTCCAGGCACATTCCAGCCTGCTGTAACTGTGCTGTGTCCCTTATAACACCTAAAGATTACTTTGGAAATAAGTAAATGTTACTTTTCTGGTTTTATTAAATATATGTTTGATCCTCTTTTATTATAGAGGAGTTTTGTATACTTATTTAATTAATTACACTAATGTAATTAACATGAGAACTTGTGTTTAACTTGTCTGTCTCGAGATCAGTTTAATGTTGTCCACAATTTATCTTTTTTTGCTCACTTGTTGAATATGGGTGTTTCTCATATGATACAGGTCTATGATTTTTGGAAGAATATCGGTCACAGGTCAATGCTTTTCAAGACAGATCATGTTCTTTTTTTGGGAATTTTCTCAAACAGAAAATTAAAAAAAGTTTCTTTAATGAAAAGTTTAAATTATTATTTAATAAAAGGGAACATAGTAATTTTTTCCTTCTATATATTCCTGGCTCTACATTACCCATGAAGCTTGCTTCTCCACCTTTTCCCACTCAGATTATCATGTTTATATCATTACATTTCTTGGACCTAAATGTCTTTTAAATTATATCAAGTTTTAATTACTAGGCTGCTATCGATGGGGAAAGACCAACTGGATCTCATAGAAGAGTTCTGGCCCAGTGTAGCATTTGAAGATTGCCCACACTGCCATAGAGAAAAGTACTGCAGCAAGCTGTGTAGAATAGAGGTGAGCTTTAAATATATAAAAGTTTTTCTTCTTCTTTATTCTTAATTTTAGAGTTGGAAGGGATCCCCGGCAACATAATTAAGTATACGTGTCAACTGGTTATGTGCCATTGAGGCCATTGACTCCGATTTCAGCCTGCTTTTCTTTTTAGATTTGCTTCTATAGCCTTTGTCCAACCAAGAACAAACTACAAGGTAGCAGTTGTTTGATTTTGGAGTTGTCTCTCCTAGAAGAGTGGCTCTCCCCAGCTAACGAGCCTCATCTGCCTGAGGGGTAGAACTCGAGACTCTTCGTTTTAGCAACCATGTGCTTTACCGACTCAACCATGCTGAGCCCTTAAAAGAGTTCAACTCTGTAAAATTTAAGTAGCAGCCTTACAAATGGGATAGAATAACAAGCTGTGAATAGATACAATAACATATATCTATTAATACATCAATGTTGTTTGAATAGTTTTTTATTTAAATTATTTTTTTTTCTTCCTGAGGCATGGGACAACTACCATCGTATTATTTGTCCAAGCTTAAACCCAGCAGCTAGCCAGATCTATGACATATGTGAAAACAAGGGATATGGTTACACATCTGATGGGCAGTGGACAGAAGTATGGGGTGGTCATTATAGGTAGGTCCATCATCAGATCTTATTTTTTTATACTGTAAAATGACAAAATTTTAGTTAAATGAATGAAATTTATTTGAACATTTTAAAATTCATCAGTATGCAATGTTTAATAGAATAGATAAACAAATTATCATTTAATTTCAATTTTTTTTCAAAGCCCAATATTGCTGATACTATGGCAGTAGTTATAACATAGTTTTTTGTTATTATTATATTTATTTAAAGATTTACCTGTAGAACATAGTTTTTTTTGTTATTATTGATATTTATTTAAAGATTTATCTGAACACTATTTATTTAGAATAATAATTTATATATATAGTTTTAAAATAGAATCAACCAATTATCATTGAATTTCAATTCTATTCTTAGCCCAATGATTTTGATAAAAATCTGGTCAATAATTTTATCACAAGTAAGAGATTTGATGGAGAAGGAGTCAGTCTCTGCACCAACAGTTGAACACTGGGCTAAGGCTAGGGCACCTTTCAGAAGGTACTGCTGTTGCTCCACGTTTGTAGAAAATGGTTTTGGTAACCAAAGATTATTTGTTGTGTGCAATATTGTGAGAAAAGGTATACAAATTCGTATGCTTTTGGTGTTAACTTTCATTTAAGAGTGTAAATTTCTTAGATCAAGAAAGCCCAAAAAAAATTATCATTATTATAATGTTATGTAATTTAGATACTGGTACACTAAATCTTTATAAAATGTGAAAATGTTTGAAAAATATTAGTTTGCCTACATGATACATTGATATGTAAAAGAACAAAATGTAATTCATCTTGTTCGTCAGTCCTTTTTATTTACTTTAAAAAATTGATTGAAGTCAACATTTAACATTGTTTCGAATAAAAAATTAGCTAAATTTTAATTTAAAAACAAAAAAACTAGCTTTTTGAAGTAAAATCCCTCTTCATAAACCTTCCCCAGATTTATTGCCTATGGCACAATCCCAGCCATCAAACGTATGCCACACATGCTCCCCATATTTCAATCCGTTTTTGCTGACTGTGGCAGTGGCCTCAAGTATAACATTAACGAAGAAGAATTTAATGGCCGATACTACCAGGCAGCCTGCAACCTTCAGTGTTTTTCCCCATCAATCACTCCATACCATAGGTTCCTGGATAACATAAAAGAGGATATTCGTGCTGTATGTTTTTGTATTTTCCTTTCTTTGTCTTTAAATATATGAAAATTTATTATTTTTTAAACTTAAATGTTTGTCTTTTAATCTTACTTCATAAGCAGAGTTTCTTTAAGTCCTATTCGGTGGCACACCTGCCTCTTAACAAAATAAAAAGAACACTATAATTTATATATTTAAGCCAGTATCCACCCGCCTGTCCACCCCCGAAAATTTTTTCTAAAAGAAACACTGATTATAAATCATGAAATAAAACAAATACATTTTCTACAAATACAAAAGAAATAAATCTGCAGTGTTTCTCTCTCTCCAGGTTGGGATGCTCAAGTACCTATCAGACAGACCCCCTGAAGCCCAGTTTGCTGCCATGTGCCCCCTTCATGCCTGCAGCAACCACTCCTGCTTTAACAATGCTGAAGTATGTGACCTTGACATTGATGGCAGGCCTGGAATCCAGATGATTGCACGCAGAGATATCAAGTAATGGTCTATTTATGTCTACGTTTAAAAATTAACAGAGCGTACCTTTTTTTGGGAGAGTAGAAAAGTTTTTGCTTACCTTAATATTCATTGGTATGCACTTTAAAAAGAATATAATTTTATTGCATTCATCAACTTGGGTGACAAAACAAAACAATGAAGAACAATGACCACTGCTTAATTAATATCTTTAAAAAAAATTTCTTATTCAATACTATTCACAAGTTATTGCATTGACTTGATTTTTTGTCTATTTTAAATTCTCCAAGGGAAGGCGAGGAAGTGTTTATCACCTACATCGATACTGCCATGCCTAAACTGCTGCGTAAGGCCTGGCTCTACAAATCCTTTAATTTCTGGTGCTCGTGTCAACGCTGCCAGTTTGAAGGCGAGCAGCCAAACGAATGTACCAACTGCCACAAGAAAGCACCGGAGGGCAAAAACTTCTCTGCCTGCGGCAAGTGTAAGAAGGCCTGGTATTGCGGAGTAGCTTGTCAAAAAGATGCATGGAAAAAGGGGCACAAAGTAGTCTGCCTGACAGATCACTCACAGGTAACTAGCCCTGAAGGCTACGATCAGTTGTAATTGATTTGTTTGACGGTGTTGTTTGGTTTTTTTAATTGCCAAAAAAAAAAAATGCTCAGTGGGAGTAGTCGTTGTTGCGCTGTGCAGTAACCGTTGGTATAAGCCTGTTCCAATACTATTAAAATTTATTTATTTTTACATCCTTCTTTTGAATCAAGTGGATAATTGATGAATATAAGATGATTAAAATTGTATATGAATTAAAAAGGTTTAGAATAATTTGAAATATAAAATGGGGCAGGTTTATGCTGTTTATAAAATCCATGAAGTATGCTTTGTAATATCTAGCAAAGATTATTATAGATTACATTTTTTAAGATGTTTGCAATTAATTAGGACTAATGATACATTTGTGGATTATTTCTTTATGACATTATCACAAAATTTTATAGGGTTTCTAATGGTCTCTTTTAAGTGTTTTAAAGTTTCAAATATCACAAGTGTATCATAGTTCCTTTATGCATTTTTTTTTCTTCTTGAGTTTCATTTAGAAATAGTAAAACCTTTTGAAAATTCATCTTACAAATCTTGTTACAAAATATTTATGAAAAGTGCATTGGTAAAATAAATAACCCAGCACACATTTTAAAACTGTTTCAACAATTAACACAAAAATATGTTAAAACCTCAATTTCTATGGTTTTTGTCTCTTATTAAGGTTTTTGCATACTTTTGTGTTGCTATAAATTATCTATAAAAAAGGTTTTACATCGTAGCAGAGGTGGTCTATGTGCTTTTGCAGCAACTGTACATTTTGAGTGTAAACTGCACCAGGACTGTAGTAGCTTAAAAAGCTGGATTTGTACTGTCATTGTTTGTTTATTTCCCCTTTTGTTCAAATTTTGGAAAATGAGAGTAGAATAAGAAAAAAAACAACAAAGATCTATGGAAGTAATTTATAATTTAGTGGTATATTATTATATATGAGACTAATAAATTATTTTTATTCCTCAGAAAAGCAAACTTTAACATAAGCATTTGTCTGCCATTTATGATAACTTACAAAAAAAATTAACAATTTTTTTTTAATTATGAATCCACATATTAACCATTAATGTCCCATTCATTCTACCAAAACTCCACCCATGACGGCCCAATGTAAGGAGCATAACTCTGTATGATCAAGTGAATAGTTTCACAAAATATTTGTTTTTGTCTAAATGAAATTGAAAATTAAGATAAAAACTATTGCTTAATGTTGGGAATAAACCTGGCTTTCCAACAGTATTAAATAGAATATATTATATTCGGTAAAAGTACAGTAAAAAAATAAAAAATGTCGGAGAAAATTCAAAACAGGTCATTTTCGGTAGTCAACTTTATTTATTTTTGTCTAAACAACTAAGCATCGAATTTAACAGTTAAATATCAATTTGGTTATGTTTAAGATAAATAATTCATAAAATACATGCCTAGATACGTTTAGAGGCATTATTTTATCTTATTTTTAATATTAAATCTACTAAAAAAAGGACAGATGAGTCTAAAATTTCGAGATCGAAAGAAGCTATTATTTTTTATCTTTCAAAAGCGCCATTGAAATTATAAGACCGGAAAAGGATGCTGAAACCATCCGACTTCCTGTTTAGTTAAAAATTAAGATTTGTAGGCCAAATTTTAATGAAACAAATTTAATTTTTCTATGCGTATTTTAAGCGGGCGGCAGCGGGCGTTACGGGACATTAATGGTTAAAAGCATGGATTATATGTAACTTTTATTTTAATTTCTAATAATTAAATTTTAGTTATTACTATTAATTTTTTCGTTTAAAGAAAAGTGCTAAAATTTGTTTCTGATATCTGACAGTATTTGTGCATAGTAACCAGATTTTTATATTTTCACAGACCAAATTCCCAGTGTGATTTCCTTTCCTCTAAGAACAGTCCTGCAACCGCTGTGTGCTGTGTTTAGTTGATTGCTTGCCAGATCCTGTAGTTTACCCTAGCGACCCTTTGATTGTCATTTGTTCTCAATTTTAAAACAACCTATCCATCCTTCCCTGTTATGCTCCTTCCCTTTTACATTAAGTTATCTGCCCTTTTTACAACTTGCATTGTATTCAACCTTAAATACCGGTATCACAAAAGGGCTAATATGTACAATACAGAATAGTACATTCCCTAAGCATCCATTAACCTCTTTTAAAAATTGCATTAAAAAAAGGTTTTTGTTTAATAGGTTGTTAAATTATTATGCACTATAAACAATTTATTTTGAACCATATTATATTTTAATTTTTTGAAAACCCTATAGTTATAATAAGTTAGTTCATTTGATTAGCACTTTTAATTCAGGGTACTTTTTTCAACTAGACATGTTAAAAAAACTTTCTACTTAAATTTCGTAGTGTACAAACGGATTTATCATTTTCTAACATTTAACTTTTTTTTGGAGGTTAATGGATGATGGCTATACACTTGTTTTAACCAGAAAAGTTTTATTTTTTAAAAAGATTTTCATTTGCTCAAATTTTGAATTTCAATTAAAAAAACAACTTTACATTTAATTTTAAAATGAATTTTAAGGTAATATTACTTTTTATGCATAAAATATCACATATTAAAGATTAAAAATAATTAAAAAATATTTATTAAAATGTAATTAATTTTAAAAAGTTAATAGAAATCTAATAATTAAAATTCTTAATTTCTTTAAATAGAAGATACCATTAGATTCTTTGTTACATATCCATACTAGTTACCATGTGTTACCAGTAGTTTAAAGCTTACATTGAAAGTATGGAATTAAGCATACACCCATCACATCCATGAAAAAAATAAAAGTTGTGTATAATAAGAAAACAATGTTTGCATAACAAAATTGATTTAATTTTCCACCCTCCATTCCATTGTAAATTACCAGTTTTACCTAAATATGTGTACTTACATACCTTTTTTCTCCAAACCATTTATAACACAGTTAACTTTTAATATATAGCCACAAGAGGCTTAATTTTTTTCTTAGTCTAATACTAGAAGATGCAGGTTTTTTTTTTTTTCATTTTCAGTATTTGAAATGTTTAAATATTTAAAATAATCTATGTAGAAAAAAGCTAATATTTAAAAAAATGTTCACTGTGAATTAAACTTCAACAATATTATCTAATTTTTCGCATAAACAATAATCTAAATTATTTAGTGCTGAAGTGCTCTTTCAAAATGATTTATCACAGGTAAGAAATAAATAAGTGAAACTTATTCAAAAGAATTTGTTGTTGCTTTTAACACTACTCTTTTTATACACAACAGCTGAAAGAGATATTGTAAGTGCTGCAAAGATGGGGGACTCATCGCCCTACTGTGGTGCCATCTACGCTACATATCTTTTCAGAGAAGTAATCATTTGTACTTCATATTCCTTTTTGGGAATTCATCTAGCTTAAGATAATCTGATGACTCAACAAAAATTAAAAATGCTGATTATACACTTCTAAACAACTAGCCAGATTTCTACTAGCTAATAATTTAGGTACAGTAGTTATGAATGTCCCTCTTACTAATTTTTTTTTCACCCTTATCATTTTATGAATCCTATTTTTTTTAATTTTTATTTTGTAACTAATGATTTTTTAATTCTCTCCCAACTCATGTAAAAATTGTAACAAATTAATCCTAATTTATTTCTAACCGTCTTTTAAATGTAATAAACAAACCTGAATGATTGATTAATTGGCTCTTTATGAGAATGTTTTTATACTAAATACAATTAATATACTTTTTATTGTGAAGGTAGTTTAAATTATACCACTGGTATGTCATGTTTTTTTAGAAACAGCCATATTATTAATATCTGGAGGGAAGAGTTCAATTAGGTAGTCCAAACTGGCGAAAAAGTGCGTTTTAGGGTCAGTTTTTGCGGTTTTCAAAAAAAAAATTTCACTACTTCTAGTTGTCCTATAAGAATAAAAATTATATGTCAATAAAGTTTAAGTCTTTATCTGTCGTAATCTGGTATTTTTATATCTGTAACACATGTCTGAATGTGTTTTATATTTGTTTGAAAAGTATCAGTTACGTCAACAAATTTCACCGTTTTGCGTGTACCGATCGACCCCACACTGTTTTATTTGGTCGCGGCTTCGCGACGAAGCATCGTAGAAGCATAATCTTAATGTCATTTTAAAGATCGAATTCTAGGCTGTCATTTGATGTATAAATTGAAAAAATAACTTGTTTATTTCATTTAAAAAATACAGATTTTAAACTTTAAATGACGATATATACACGGAAACAAACTAATTCTGTTTCAATTTTTACACCGATGTAAAGTTCAGTTTTATAACTACTTTGTGTTGTAAATTCAAGTATTTCTGATTTACGGTCGCGAAGCCGTACCCCCAATAAACATATAACCCTCGAGTCGACTTTCAGCCCCGAGTAAGTTGCTCGCCGAACGGTTTTAAAGGTTGACGACCGATGATGCTAAACGGATTTTACCCTTGCTAGAGCCTTCAAACAAGTTGTAAGTATCATTTTTAAAGTTTCATTTCCATTTTAATAAATGAATTTTAAGTTTGAATGTCAGTTTGGTTTAATTAGTACACGTTATTAATGTAAATTTGAACGCTTCAAGTCCACGGTTTTAGCGTGTGAACTACGCTTGTACACAGGGTGTGTTTAGACGTGAAGCTATTTAATTCAGGACATTCTAGGGACTTAAAATATGGATGCACTTAACTATTAGATGCTAGTGTTTACTAATTCTTTAAAATCTATTGACTGGGATCAATGATAGGGTCGTATTACTACAGTTTATCTGGACTATCACGTCAAAATTATGAATCGACAAATTCAAAATGGCCACCAGACTATCTTGGTTACTATGTGGACGAACTCAATTATTTACAGGGAACGAAGGTTAAATACTTATAAAATATTAATGAAACACAAAAGAAATGTATAATTATAATAACTATACATTTTTATCGATTTATTTAAAACAAAAGACACTAAATTTTAAGGACTAATGTGATTAATTTTTTTATTTTCTGTTGTGCACTCTGATTCTGATTCCCCTGCTGAATAATGTGAAATGGTCTGCGCCAGTCTCCTTAATAAAATGTACCAGATCAATTTTTAGATGGTTGTGCAATTTATTAAGATTGTACATGTTGTGACTTAGTTTTAAATGTTATATTAGTTGTAAGTGTAAGTAGTACTAGTAGTATTTCTCATTATTTATTTATTTTATAAGCATATAATAGTAACAATGAAGGACAGTTAAGTTGTCCTATAGGATGTTGAGAACCACAGTATGGCATCTTCATCATTGGATATCTCAACCATTGTGGGACAAGCAACGATTATTTCAAATTTCATTCAGTAGAATTACTCTTAAAAATATATATAAAAAATATAAATTACTTTTAACAAAAAGGTGTTTTCAGGCTTTTTCATATGTTTCCAGTTATAGTCATAGGACAAATAGTAGGCCTACACAATAGGCTAGTAGTAAATTTAATTATATTTTATTAATCACTGAATCAATTGTTCGTTCCATAGCTGGAGACATTTACGGTGGCCTATCCAGAACTTTCCTTACAAGGGAAGGGAAGAAGGCCAAGACCCCACTCCCCCCTACAATTCCCAAAACATATTACTTACTCTTGATGCTCCACAAGATCAAGGTTGAGGGAAACAAGACGTACAAAGATGTTCCCCCAAAACTGTTCCCCCAAAGCAGTTATCAGGTTTGAAAAGAAACCAAAGCATGTGGCATCAACTGCTGCATCACTTGTAGGCATCACGTCTTTATTAAACTACATTACATTACATTTACTCTACTAAATTTTGATTCTGTTTCTCCTGCACTAGATAACTGTGGTATTTTTTAAAATAATATTTTAACTCATGTGATTTTTGAAAATAATTAACACATTTTTCCACGTCGATGTTACCAACACAATAATTTTAGAGTTATTCCAAAGCAAAAAAAAAAAAAATTGAATTTTTTTTTTTTATGAAAATAAAAGTGACCAAAACGCATTTTTGTCATTTTCAATTATTTTTTTACCTTAGAAAGACTCATTTTAGATGACTGAAAAAAATTGGGCATATATATTACAAACTTTGCAGCAACTTTACCAATTTCCACACTTCTATGTTATTTAGTTTAAAAAATATGGGTTCTCAAAAATGGCACTTTTTGAAAATCAGTTTTTTACCAAATTTTGCTTTTTTAAAAATCGCATAACTTTTTTATTTATTGAGATATTTTTATAAAATTTGTGGCATAGACCTTACAATTAAAAGTTCTTTCATGACATACTCACTCCAGAAGTCTGCAATCAATAGTTAATTTCAGTTTGGACTACCTAGTTCAATACAGTAGGCAGTTAAAAGGTATTATAAAGTAAAATGTTCGATACGAATAGTTTCAATCCATTGCTCCTCAAGAGCAAAGTGAAAAATGTAAAATAAATTTTTTATTTACTTGAAAACAATCTTTATTGTACTTAATCCAACTCTATGTACCAGATGAGGGTATTTTTAATAGTTGATCATGATGAGATGCTAGTTTTTTACACAACTTGGGATATTTTCTCTTGCACAGAATTGAATTAGGTTAGATTGAGTGTTCTGGGCTAGTAAAATTTGTTTTTTTTGGATAGACCTATGCAAGTTAAGTTTTTAACATACTTTTGGATATTAAAAAAGTCTGTTTAGTTTTTTTCTCATTATCAAATTTTTGCAAATCCATGCAGTGAAACAATAAAGAACACCCTAGTTAGCTCTACAGTTTATAAATATTTTAGAATATTAAAAGCAGTTTTTAAAAAAAAAAATGTTTATTGATAAATCTTTAAAATAACCAATGTTATTTTGCTGTGTCTCAGCTGGGGTTTAGCTGGAAAACTAACATGTCATGTTTTGATTTGTGTGGTTAGCTCTGATTTCTATAGAGAAACAAACTCAACTTTTCTGAGAATAAAAGTTTTCACATTTTAAATTACTCTAAATGGTGTTAACAGTATTAATCATTAGTTGTAGGTAAACATAAGAAAAAGTTCTCTATAACCCTATTCGTAAGTTTTTTTTTGGAATGTTTTCTAGATGGAAATAATAAAGAATAGCCAATGAGTAATGCTAAGTTTTAATAAATTGTTTACAGTTTCCATTCCCAATCCTACGAGGGGAAGTCATGAATGTGTGTGTTTATTTAAGAATGAATTAACTTATTTTATTACCTTTTTTTTATATTAAATTTTTTTTAGTAATTATCCTGTACTATACATTATTAAAATCCATTGTTTTCTGAAATAAAAGTTTGTTTTCATTTTCTTTAAAAACACATTAAATCATTTTTATTTAGTTATAAAACAAATAAGTAAATGAAAGTGTTGAAAATGTGGTGGATGATAAAAACTATTAGACCTAGAAATAGAAACCAATACAGAGACATTGATGGTTATAAACAACATAAGTTCTCTGTTTTAGACCTAGTGAAGTTTCATCTGCTCAATGTTTAAAATTTGGACCCAGCACTAAATATCCAAAACTGCTGTACACTAAAACTAACGTTTCTTTTGAAATTTTGGTAGTTTAGAAACATTATCATGTGCTACATGTGCTACAATGTAGTGAAAAATTAAAATAACTTGCTAATTTATTTTCTAAGTTAACACATTTTTGCAAAGTGGCTAACTGAAATTACTTGAAATTAATAACTATTATTTTCATATTTGAAATCCAGTTTTTTAGATCCCAGACGTACAAAACCAGGGTGGGCAGTTGATTTTAAAAGCAATTTGTTCTTTTGCCAAAGCTTGTTTTAAAATCATTTCACATCTACGCCAGTTCTGATTCTTTACACTGAGGACATAAACATATTAAACCCAATAATACAACAGTGTATTATACATTGAAAAATTGTCTTACCCATTATGCTCACTACCATTAAAACTTTGCTGCCACATCCTTGTTTGTATTAAGGTATAACACTGACAGCCCCCCCCCCACATTGACACTGAAATAATGATCTATTTATGATGTCTACCATAAGAACTAGTCTGTGAGCTGTATTTGGATGTTCACAACTTAAAATGAATGTCTGTCAAACATCAACAAAGCAATAATTACATGTTCTTTTAAAAAAAATTAAATAAGAAACAATCAAAACATGGTTATGCCTTAAGCAGGTGCTTAAACTAACCCTACTAGAAAGGAGTTGCTGTCAGTCCCATGTATGAAAAGTGGTTATTAAAAATCCTGGAGGGGACAGTGGCTGGAAGAGAGTACAAAAACTACTTAAGTCCTGAGTTTGGGCCCCAAGGCAGATGAGACTCATTCTAGAGAGATAAATCAAACTTCTGCTGTCTTGTTCTTGGGTGGACAAAGGTTATGGAAGCAAATCCAGGAACAAAAGCAGAAGTCTGAGCTAGATCTATATGGCACATGACATGTTAACACGAAATACTTAATTGTGTTGGAGGCAATTTCCTCTAATATTTTACAATTAGGAAGGAAGAGAAATCCCTGAAGTCTTCCACTCCATGCAAATACAGAACATGCCTTGTAGAGATTCTAATTAATTCATGTTAATATACAAAAAAATAAGACTTAACACTCATGAGTTATAAAGTCTATAATTGCTCAAACATTATCATGATCACTTGTAATGTTATCAAAGCTGAATAACTAAAATATAAATTGTTAATGCACCACATTTTATTCTTTTGATCACAGCAACACATGCTGAAATAAAAAAAAACTTTTACCTATTTTAACAAAAAAAATAAAATAGAAATTAACTTTTAATACAACTTGATGCTTTGGTTTTGTTTATTGTGAGTGGTTCTGTAATTAATTTTATGCACACATGTGCGATCCAGACTTACATAATAATATAGTAGTTTTAACAGAATGTAACATAACCTAATATATAAAAATTGAGAACCCAGAGGCATGGCAGTCATACGAATGCAGTCAAAAGACAATCTTATCAAAACATGATGCATTTTTCCTTGACTGAAAAATATCTTTTGCAATGTTGACATATTTTTCTGTTTTAGTTTTCCTTGTTGCTCAAAAAGGACTTGGCACTTGAACAAGAATGTTTTAGATTTTAGAGTACTCTGGCGAGCCAGTGAATTGATGTTAGGAATTGTTCCAAGAAAATGTATAGCTTGATCTGAATGTCTGACAGAAAGGGTGATGATTTTTCTTTTGTAAGAAATGATGCCCCATCTCAACAATGACAATGCCATAGTGAACCTCTCATCAACTTTCAAAGCACATTCTGTGAATCTAAGCAATAGAAACTAATTTCATAAAATATTAAACTCAAATTAACTAGTGTTACTTTAGATATAAGAAAATATAGAACTTATATAAAAAATATATAGATTATAAGTTCAAAGTCTTATATTTTTAAATGAGACAGAAACATGTTCCTGAGTCCCCTGGTTTCAGAGTTTTTTTCAGGCATCTCTTAGGGGCGGGGGTCTATTTCCCCCCCCCCCAACGGCATTTATGTAGAAAATATATACTTTTAACTAGTTTTAACAGTGTCGTCCCCCCCCCCCCCCCGGAAATATTAGAGGAGAAAAAAGTCTGGAAGAAACACTGCCTAGTTTTGATGGGTATCCGACTTCTTCTGTCATGGAAAGCAAAGAACAGTGAAGGATTACTAAAGGTGGTTGGGCATAGTGCTGACCACAAGCAGAGGTCAGAGAAACAGATGCACTAAGCTGGAAACTGGAAGCAGTTTCTTTAAATTATCTCCACCGTGTGGACATGCTTTATTAAATATGAGATGCTATGGGGAGGTAGAGCTAGATCTAAATTTAGAATAGATCTAGGTGTCTACGTTTATGACTAATACTATAGATTTATAACCTAAATACTAAATATGTGAAATATGACTGTGTTAAAGAGAGGTTTTAACTTAGCAAGTTGAACAACCCATCAATTATTTATTTATTAAAAAATTCTCTTTATTAACACGAGAAGCCGTTAAACCGGAAGTGGTTAGGCATATTTTTAACATAGAGAGTCCAAAAAGTAAATAGTGAACAAAACATGATTTAGGCCTAGATATGGATCTAGAATCTAGATGTAGTCCACAAACACATGATTCACGCAGCAAGGGTATAACAAGTTCAAATGAGAATTAGCGACGGTTATTTTACAGTTAACTAACATTCAATAAGCAAACGAAGTTATTAAAACATTATTTATGTATACAGCTAAAGTTGAATAAATAGTAAAACATGTAGCGCAAATATTATTATTTAACAGTTCCCGGATTCTACTAGATCTAGATATTAGATCAAGAATTATTTTCGTTTTAATAAAGTAGTGTTATCTGGCAAATCTGTTAATCGAATTGGTTGCTGAATTAAATAATCCGTGTTTGTATCAATGAAGTAAAATTGAGCCACTATATGTTGTTGTCCATGCAGAACTAAAAAAAAGTACTTTGCAAAAAAAAAAAAAAAAAAAAAAAAAAAAAGACCTTAACATTGTTATCTCAAGTTTAGACTCAAGATGACCGTCCATATTATACACATGAATGTAGACCTATATAGCTAATAAATTAAATGAGTTGTTTTATGTTTATGAATATGCAGGCATAGGCCTTTAACCAAGCATATCATCATATACACAGTTATTACTATGAAGATTTATTATTAAAAATAAAATTGGTTCCTCTGCACTCAAACATAACATTTGTACATCACAAAAGAAGAGTATTCAAATTTTTATCATTTTTATTATTCTTTAAATGGTACATTTTCTTAAAAAAAAAAGATTCAATAAACTACAGGGTATGTACTGTCAGATTTCTTGAGGTGACATTATTTATTACAAGGTTTACAAAGATTTTTAAGCAAAAACATTAACAACAAATAATTTTACCATTATGTACTAGAACTGCAGAACAGAAACTATCATATTATGGTCTCATTTTTATTTGTTATTTCCAGTGTTTAGCATATCTATTTTTATAATTACAGTAAAGTTTTAATAAGAAAAGTACTATTTCTTACAGTTACAGATCCTGAGTAAACCTATGCTAAATAAAACCATGTTTTTTTTCTTTTTAAAACATAAGTTACAAGATATCCCTGGAGAAAATGAGAAAGTCATGTATATACATTTAAATATTTACAAAATTTGTTTCTTCTAAAAAAATTATCTTTTTACTTATTCACAAACAATAAGGCAAACCCATTCAACAAAAAGTATATTCAGCCTGATCAAACACAGTCAGCAAATTTTTCCATTCTGTTCTTGATACTATTTATAGTTTGAGTTGAATTTAAAAAAAATGTTAAGTCAAACAGACATCAGTTTAGTCACATTTTCTTTTATTTATATCAACTTCAAACAATCTTGCTGCCAATTTGATTCCATTAACTAACACATTCACTCATTATGTACAGTGGATTTAGAATCACACAATTCATCATGAAACAGATCTATGGTTTCAACATGCCTGATGTTCATTATATGGTATGATTTCTATACATACATTTTGTTAATACAATTTTATATTTATAAAAGGAATGTACTCAGTATAGAAAAATGTATTTTTATATACAGTAATATACAAAAAAACATACAAAACATGTAAATGGAATGTATATAACCAGAGACCTGAACTAATGTTGCCATCTATTGATATGCTTAAAAAAAATTCAGATCTGTTTCTTTGCTGAGATGATTTGTTTGAGAAAGTGTGATCAATACATTCATTTTACACTCAAATAATCAAAATTGTATAGTCATGACGTAAAAGAAAAAATTAAATTTTAATTGTGCTGAGATTAAAACTCCATTTTTTAAGCCATATGAAATCACATACGTTGCTGCAGATATTGGTTTAAAGAAAAATATCTACCGGTTATTAAAAAGAATTTTTAAGAATTATGCTGTGGTATTAACAAAATATTAATTTTATATTTAGAACTGACGTTTAGTGAAAAATAAGTGGAGAACAGTAAGCCCAATACAATGTGGTAAAACAATGTAAATAATGATTCAGAATTTCAGGACTGAGTATAGAAATAAATTGGTATATATTTGTGAACATTTTTATAAAAGACAGAACTGAATGCAAGAAAATAAAAAAATCTTTAAAATATTTTTAGTTTGAATATTGTTGAAAATTGATTTGAAAAAAAAATTTGAATCTCAATTTACTTATAAGAAGATATTTTTTCTTTCTTAATTTTATTAAAATATAACAAAATGGGATATGTTTTATGCAACTATCTGGGCCGAAGTAGCAATCGCTGAACAACAAACACAGCAGCCAACAAAAATACAACACTGACACTAGCACTGGCTATAGCTGCTGCATTAAAGTAAGGACAATAGGGGCACTGGTAGGACCCACACACAAAGCAAATGTTGAGCAGGAACAAGTTTCTTGTAGTATACATTGTTGTATTATGCATGCCTGTAGGAAAAAAGGATACAAACATTAAATATATGACTAAAAAATATCTAAAATATATGATGTAAGATTAAACTTTTTTTAAGTAAAATATTTTAAAAAACTGAACTATACGTTTAGACAAAAATAAAAAAATAGAAATTAAAAAATAAGAACTATAAATTAAGAAACAATCACATTAAATTTTCTTTTCAATATAGGAAAAATATACATTATATTGTAGGCTTTATTCAGAAGAAAACTTTTGTTAAAATTATTACTGATTTTCTTTCTTGACATTTTTATACAGCTGTTTCCAAAAATGAAATTAGGTCTATATTTTCTTTTGGTTAACATACGACTAGAACATACCTGGTTCGTAGTAGTCATACACCCTCATACGGTGCTGGATTGTGGCATTGGCAACAGGGTACCATCGGTCAGCTCGGAAGTAAACACAAGTCTTGCTTTCATCAAGCTGGTTGGGAGGGAAAAGGTGTAGAAACTCATAAAGGTATTTTATTATAATTATATATTTGTTTGTTTTTATTTATTGTACTGTGTTATCTTTAGAATTATTTATTAATTATTTATTAAATTTATTAATGAGGGAAATAACTCATAAATGTTGAATGTGGGAAATAGTAAGCAATTTGAGTGTGGTATAAAATATCCTCATTTCAAAAGGTCCTTCTGGGGATGTTACTTTGAAAAACTGAAAAATGTATGGAGAGACACTAGATTAGAATGGTTGGAGGATTTGAAAAAAAAAGGAAGACTGCAGTAGTTAGGTCATCTGGAAAGAATGACTAATCACAGGGAGGTGAAAGGGGTATATAATCAAAACCCCCCCAAAGGGAACAACCAAAAGGCCAGCCTAGGCTGAGATGGATTATGTGGAGTCAGACTTAGACAGGCTCTAAAGAAGAAGACAGCAAAAGGTGGTAAAGCAGGCCAAAGATCTCCAAGGCCTGCCTGCTGATCCACACTGAAGAACACTTGGATGGATGAATGGTTGGGTTATGCTTCTCAGTTAAAGTAAAGTTAGAAACGTGTTTGTATTAAACAAACAATATTGAGTTTTGAAAACTGGTCAACTAATGAAAAAACCCAGTTATAACATAGCTAAACTAATAAAATCTTTAAAGTCAACATGTACCTCAATTCATCCTAAATTTTAATTTCAAAACTGATACATTTAGTCATAGGTATTTTTTAATTTCCTTAATGCAAGTCACACACTATAACAGTTAAAATATCTTCTCCATTCTCTACAAATCTCACACCTATCTGATGAAAACACCATTGAAAAAGTTACCACAAAACACCACTAGAAAATTATCACTCACATAGTCGAAGTAGAAGACGACTTTTCTCTGGTAGTGCTCAGCTCTCTTCAGATTGGGGACCACCCCCGATTTGACGTAATCTCTCAGAGTGTCGTTCATCACAACATACCCAGTAGGGATGTCAATTTCCAGCACAGTTAGGCCGGAGGTCTTGCTTTTTTCAGTGTACAACCAACTGGGGAGCAAAATGGAAAAAATTGCTCAAAACAAAACTAAAGAAACTTTTTTGTCTGCACATTAACTGAATCTCAACGTGTTAACAAATATTTTTCAGATTTAAAAGCTGATTTATTTACACCGAAAAATAAATAAATTTTTGTTGGGGGGAGGGGGGGGGGGGAGGGGGGGGGGGGGCGGCAGACCAATTCCTTCAAATGCCAAGCTCACTATAAAACAGGTGAACTCTTCTTTACCAGCCAAATTGACCACCAAGTTTGAAAGAGTACAATACTTTTACATTTGAATACATAAGACTAGACACACAAACTCACCTCACACAAGGTGTCATCTCAAAAATAGAGTCGTTCCTGCCACTGAATCTAACCACATCTGGATAGAGGGCAAAAAACTTGATTACGTCTTGGCTCATATCGTTCTCGACATGCATCGGCATTTTTTGCAGAAAATCGTATTCAACATTCACTGTTGTTGTTAGCTAAAAAAAATGAAAATGAAACATTTTAATGTAAAAATCACTGCTAATAAGAAAAAATGTTAGTGTCAATTTAGGTATCTTCTGGGTAGTAGGCCTGCATCAACTAGAACTGTAGTATATTTGTATGTTCAGATTCTTTAACTAGAAAGGTTCAGCCCCTCATGAAAAATTCAGATTAACAGAAAAAGGAAATAAAGATGCGGCAGAGAGGTGAATTAAAATGATGTGCAAGAGGGTTAGTACAAGTAGTGAATAGAAACTTCGAATTTCTAATTGCTATGAAGTTTACCTGAAGCATGGCTCTTCCTGTACCAACAGCATCAGGGACAATAAATCCCCATACACGATCATATGGCAACTAAAGGATAAAAACAAGACGATAAGATTGAAATAAAACGGCAAGACAATACCTGAACCAAAATAAATTAACATATTCATTGACTTAACTAATAAAAATGTCTGTAAGGCAAATAAAACTATTAAGTGTAGGTTAATTCTAGTATTTAATCTCTATTTGTTTATGCCACTGTGCCTAGTACTTACTGGAGCAGATTTCAAGCTAATATAGTCAAGTTTCTGTAGAGTGAAAACACTCTGCCAGTTTGGAGAAGCCGTGGATTCAATCGTGGTGGTTAAGTCATAGACATTACGATGGGGGTCAATCTGGGTGAACTTGAACAAAGCTTCCATGGCCAAAATGGTATCCTGATAAAGAATTAACAGCAAACATTTATTAAACAAAATCCTCTGGTTGTAAGAATTTTAGTGCTCAACGAGCTTCCAACTACAATGTCATTACTTTACTATATGATAATTGTAAATGTAAAACAAGAAATGGTGACTTATGAATAGGTGAAAAGTAAATGGCGTATTGAGTCGTTTTGCATATATACTTTTGAGTTACCGGTAATTAGACGGTCACAACACCATTTTAAACCAAAAAAAAATAGTTTCAGAATCAGACTGAACTATGATTGTTTTACTGTAGTCTTTAAAGGCAATAATAAACAAAAATAGTTGATGCCCTATATCTATAAAATATAAAAAACAAACAAGTTTTTTCCCCACCTGTGTTGAAGCAAAGCCACCAATAGAATTTCTCATAGTACAAAGCCAGGACATCATCATCTCTCTGTGGACCTTCAAGCCACTGTTGTAGTTGATGTGTGCCATGAGGGCATATGCCGTGGACTGGACAGAGTAGGCGTCGTTCATCAGCTCCTGCCTTGGTTTGATGTACCTCACGTTGTTGAGGAAGTCAAAGGGATTTGGGTAAACAATATCCTCGGCAAAGTACATGAAGTCAGCTGAAATAAAGGAAGGACTGAAGGTAATTTCTAGATACAATAGACAGATGTAGCTGACGACCTTTGCTCCTCAGGGGCCACAAAAAACATAAATGGAATGGATATTCCTTGATGTATCACTTTTTAAGAATGCCGTCCTCTAATAAAATCCTTTAAATGTATAGTTGCATAAATTGGTGTCACCATACCAAATTAGTTATGTTGCTAGGGATTTTCTACCTGACAGTGAGGCCCCCAAAATTAATACAACAAATCCACAACAAATTTGTCTTTACACAAAGTTTTGGCTGATACCTAATGCAGCGTACACCTAATGCACAACACTAAAGTTAGAATAATTACAAATTATAGAATTAAAAAAATATCAGAAAATAAAAATAACCATATACATATGATAATATAAGACATTAAAAATATTATAATCTCACAGTCATTTCTTTTCATGGCCCATAGCTGGTCGAAGGGGCTTCTTCTGGGACTGCGAGTGAGAGCGTAGGTGGTGATAGCCATGTGGAAAACTTCTTTGATGTTTGGCACTTGGTTGAATAAATAATCTGCAGCCTTTCTTCTAGCAGTGTCAATGCAAGCAGCTGCTTCCTAGGATGTGAGATTTTTAAAAAGTAGATTAATATAAGACAAGGAACAAAGTGTTTAGTGATTTACGTAGGTATCATATAATAGATTAAATCCGTAAATGAGTCTTCTACCATATATTGTGAGTTAGGATAATAATAGTGATGGTGTAAGTTTTTTTCAATATGTATGTTTTGTATGTATTATATAGTTAATTATAAATTGTGTACATGTAATTAACTAAAATTTGATTGTAGGCTTTTATGTATTGAGTTGTTTCTTATGAGTGTTTTAAGGCATATAAAAATACATATTACCTCTGATGAATGCTGCACGTCATACAGGGCAATCAAAACATAAGCTGTCAGTGGGACTGGATGTGAATGAAGTTTGTCATCTTTCAGTCCTGATACAAGAGTCTACACAAGGGGAATAAAAAAAGTCACATGTTTTTGAAAGCGAAAAACAAAATTACTTTACACCTGTACACTTGTTTGCTTTAGTCTAATTTAAAAGTTTATTTTTGTTTTTTTAGTAATTTGATATCAAAGTTATTATCTTACTGATGTAATTTTTTTTTAATGATAATATTTTTGGAAAAACCTTATGATAAACTAATAGAATTTTTTTTTTGCCCTTCTGAAATTCCAATATTTTTGTTTTGTTTTACTTGTTTGGCTCTCTGTATACACCAATATACATAAATAGTTTTCCCTTTACCACTAAAAAATACTAATAAAAATAATACAATACAACTGGAAAAGAAAATTTACTTTACTTCTTCTTTGGACAATACATGGTAAGAAAAAAATGAAAGGTAAACAAAGAAACCTGGTGACGAACAGGGAGATCTAAAAAAAGACAGCAGATCAAACATGGGGCAACTAAGAAAGGAGTGAGACAACTTTATTGCAGACCTACATTCTAAAACCTAGGGGCAACAAGGTGGTCAAAGACAGACAGAAGTTTGGGAACTTTGTTGCAGACCTAAATGCTTGAGAGCATAAAAAAAATGCATGAGCTACAAAAAAAAAAAAAAAAAAAAAAAAAAAAAAAAAAAAAAAAAACCGCACCATTTTCCTGTCATAGGTGACATCATTTTCATCAGGTTCAAAGGCTCCAGTTGTATCATTCTGACGAGAGCAAATGTAAAGAACCAACTTGTTAATCAGCTCACGGGGGATAAAAAGATCTCGCTCCCACTCTCCAAAGTTGGCCTCATCCACAGTTTTGGCCACAAAGGCTGTGAGCCTGAATATTTGAGAGGAACAAATAGAATTTAGTAATGACGTTTCAATTGTTCACAATGTATCAATTTTAAAATATTTATAAGAGTAAATTTAAAATATAATTGTAAACAACCTTTTGTATGTTCAATTTTACTAACATTAATGGATAAATAACAAAAATCAAAGCCATTATTTTAATGTGAAAATAAATAAAGTGGAAAATTATGTATTTAAATATCGGATAGGCAAATACTGAAATTAAGTCATCATTAAATCTTTAGATTTAGATAAGAGTAAAATCTCAAGGAACCAGTTAAGTAACTTAAAATGTTCTGAATCAAGTTTTGAATGAATAGGATCCAAAGCTCTTTATAGAAGCAGTCCAAATCAATACAATCATCATGGAAAAAGCAGAAACCTAAAAACTTTCTTGAAATGTAGCAAGCTAAGATATGTTTTTTTTTACCATAAACTGGGCCTATGATCATCTCTGAACATCTTCATGGAACCATCAGGGTTCATGTAACCAAGTATACGCTGCAGAGCTAGAAAATTAAAAAACAAGAAGTCAAACATTGTGTTTTTTATTTATTGCAATCAAATTACACTTTGCACAGCATTAAACTTATCTAAAGCAGGCCCTATCTATTGTAACTGATTCTTAGAAATATTTAATGTGTTGTTAATTAGTGAACTTCAAAAAACCAATTTTATTAGTATTCTTTTATATTTATTTGATTCTAGTCTCTAAATAAAATGATGCAATAGGATAGCTTCCCTCTAGTTTAATATTTTGGTGTTTTGTTTTTGTGTAATGATCTGTTCAGTACTTGATAAAAAACAAATTTTAATGAAAATAGCTTCACTTACCAACATTCATCTCCCTCAAAGATTTCACTAACTGATCATCAGGAAGCTGCTGTGATGCTTTCATAAACTTCAGTGTCAAAAGATTGTAGGCAAAATTGTAAGTGATCATTTCACCTCCACCATAAGGCCTTAATATGGTGTTTTCAGCATGTAAATAGTCCTCAAAGAATCCAGGTGTCACCACATCACCTATGGAGGAAATAACCAGGGTATGAACATGTGGAACAATATTTACAAGAGTTACAGAGTTTTTGTCTATTACACAGTTGATTCATGTTTTTTTAGTAATTTGATTTATGCTTGTGTTTTGTTGAAGAAAATCTTGTTTACTTATTTGTGCCCAATACACACAGGGCAGATGAAGTAGAGTTCATATGCTTCAATGACCTCAACTTACAGGGGAATAGTGTGGCCCTTACTATGCCCAGACACCTTTGTTTCTTTAATGTGAGTCAGGAATCCATCAGTGCTGGGTGTGATTCAGTAACTTCCTACAGACTTGAGCCCAAATTCCAAACTGGAGACTTGGGTTAATAGTTGTAAACTTTACCATTTGACTTCTTTTACTTACTCTTAACTATTAGAATTACAACATGTGTTGTGGAGTGGAGGATTATTAACGCCTCCAGTTTGGTTTCTGAGTTTGTTAAGCCTCTGAGTCTTCTCAGCTCTGTTGGGTACCTGGCTCACAAGTAGGCATGGCAATTTCCTGACTATCGCTTAATATGCAGAAATCACCACCACTTATGGATGATCAAGTTTGAAAGGCTACAGTTTTGATGTTTTCCAGTTGAACTAATCCTATGTCAGTTAACATGAGAAGCTCCATCTAACATAAATTAACAAACAAATCTCACCAAAGAGGGAGACCTTGGCCTCAGCGGACTGAGAGATGTACAAGTTCCACCTGACTTCAAGCTTCCTGAACTGTTCAGGCACGGGGATGTCATACTGGGGGATTTTGATAGACCCGTAACGGATCAAATCAATCAGGTAGGGCGTGTGGTAGTAGTTCATCACACCATCAGGCTGTCAAAAATGAAAACTTATCAGAATTTTAACATATTGATGTTTATCAATCATTATTGTAATGGAGAAGTGTAATCAAGTGGCAGATTGTTGTGATAGATTGTTTTTGAAGTGCAAAGATGATGTGGTAGAGAGTGAATGATGTGGTAAGAAAAAATGTGTCAAAGTATTAGTTAAGTTTGTTATTCTCATTTAGCATGATGAGGGTAGACATGTACTGAAGTCTTTTATTGACTGACTTATTTTAAAGTCATATTTTATACAGACTCTCATTGCAGAGTTATATAAAAAACATTCAGGGTTGTATTCATAGCATGTTTTTTTTTTTTTATATATATTGTGCTGAAACATCAACTGTATAGTTTTCATGTGAGGCTTCTCATCGCCTGGATGAGTCCATGGTTTGATACTACACCAATCTCTACCAGCCAGTACTATCAGACACCACTAAGTCTATCCATCACTGATGTGTAGGCTACCTGACTATGTCAAGGAAATTGGTGGCAGCTGGGCCTTAGCACTGACCAACAACATTCTCTCTAAGCTGGGTGATCTTGTGACCATATGCTGGGCAGTCATTTTGGAAAATAACCTTGGATAAGTTGTACCATGTACACAAGCAGATGGCGTTGACTAGTGGTAGAGGTCTGGACTGCTAATATGAGACTCTCGAGTTCGAGGTTTAATTTATTATAGCATCCCTGAGTCCACCCAGCTCTGATGGGCACCTAGCTTACGTTAGGGAAACAAAGGTGGCTGGGCATAATGTTGACCACATTATCCCCATGTACGCAATTATCACTGAAACAGATGAACTATAATTCATCAGCCCCATGTGTCTTAGGCACAAATGGAAAAAGATGAAGTACACAAAATTTATGTGGTACACAAAGCTTCTGTTCCTTAGAGGGTATGTTGCTGATCAACAAGTGACTAGAGTGGGTAGATAAGGTGTGGTTAGATTAGCCTGTTTTCTTGCTGGGTCGTAAGCCACAGAAAAATGCACCATGTAAATCATTCTCAAGCCAGTATATCTTAAAACCCTTTACAGATCACAAGTTGATAAATCAATTGCTTAAGGGGATATGCTATGTTTTTTTCTATTTTTTACAGTTTAAGATCTAAATTCATTTGAATACTTTAATCATATTTGGCATATAAAAGTAAGTATTAAACAGCAAAAAAAAAGGTCAAAAACAATTTTGGTTGTCATGGAAACCCAAAAACCTCCGCCATTTTGAATTTTTCGGTACTTTTAAAAATGCTAAGGCTTTTTTATTTATGAATCTATAGCAATCAAATTTAAACTGCTTATATTTCAATATATATTAAAACTTTTGTCACGACAACTTTTTGAAATAATTACTAGTAAGAATTTTACAAGGTCTAAAAAATCATACCCTTTTTAGTATTCAAAAGTTTCAAAATGTGCATATTAATTACCTAATACTTTTTTTCTATGAAAGCAATCACAATTCCCTCGTGACAAAAGTTGTATTTTCGCATCAAGAACATTTACTGAAAATATGGTTGGCATTGTTTAATAAATAAAAAAGTAGTAGGCTTTTTAGTGTTAAAAACCTGCGAACTGAGAAAAACAGCCAAAAGTAACGAAAACTAGGTCAGGAAAGTACCATATCTGTGTAAACTGCAAAGCCAATTGTAAGCGTTGGGTGTTTCCGAGATGTAGGAAATTAAGTTTATTAAATACATGAGAAATCCAGCTTTCCAATGATGTCAAATACAATATAATGACGGATATAAATCTTTTCATAGAGAGCTTGTAAGATTGGGAAAAATTGATTATTTTTTAATTAATAGGGTCATAAAAATCGTAATTCAAACACATAAAAAAAATTTTCTCTTTAAAATTATTATTTTCTATATACAAAAATGGACAAAGTATCCAAAAGTGCAAGAAACCCATCATGACGAAAAACAAGAAATTTTGTGATTTTTTTCCGCGCATATCCCCTTAAGTTGATAAATCAATTGCCTTTATTGAGTTTTAATGAAATAAGTGCAAATTTTCAAAAGTTGCTTTAAAACCAAACAATAAAAGGATTAAAGAAAAAATAGAGCCCTTACCTTCACATACATAGTGCCATTGTACTCATCTTTCTGCATAAAACAAGTGGCTGAGACTCTAAATTGAAGAATTCCTCTCACCATGTCTTTACTAGCCACTATAGGCATGTAAATATCTCTAGATTCACCTGGCTCCAACTATTTTTAGAAAAATTAATTTAATTAATACCAAGAGAAAAAAATCAAAATAAATCTCTAGTCTTCAGAATTAGTTGAAGCTTAAACTTAACCCATTTACAAACACAAGGAAGATAACTCTAATAAAATGGGAACAACAGTTGTAACCCATCTGTTTTTTTGTGACTAAAATTTTAAATGTACTTACAAACAGGATTGTCTGATGGTCTCCTTTGTGAGTAGGTGGTGTGTAGGAAGTGACATAGCCCATCTCACCAACAGTGACAAACTCAAAGTCATCATTTCCATGCATAGTTATCAGAACCTGAGGGTGAAATTTAAAAAATTAATTAATTAATCAAAAAGAAATTAATATATTGCAATTTTTAAACTTACAATAATATAATATTTTTAAAAAATAACCTCAGAATTCCAGAATTTGTTTATGGCTGTAAATACTTTTAAACTATAATCTCTGGAATATTGTTCTTAATGTATCATCTTTTTTTCCTATTTGATCCAAAGACACACAGAGCTGATGAAGTAGAGTTCATCTGTTTCAGCAGCATTGGCATACATGGGGATAATGTGGTCAGCACTATGCCCAGCCGCTACAGACTCTGGACTTGAGCCCAGGATCCAAACTCGAGACTTTTCATGTTAGCAGTGGTAAGCTCTATCGCATGTCCACTCTGTTCTTAATGTCTGTTTTATAAAAATGACTCATATTTTCCTAACAAAAACTTGAGTTTGATTTTTTGTAAGCTGTGGATTTCTAATGAATTTTATAAAATGAAAAAAATTAAAACACACCTCAAGATAGTCATCGTCGTACCAGTAGTTGAAGACAGTGACCCTGACACCAATTTGTTCCCCTCTGATAATATGTTGGGGATGCTCAACTTGCATGTACATGTAGCGAGCAGCGTCATACTAGAACAAAATACACACAGAGTTACTAAGGCATAATATATAGAATATATTTTAGATACGAAACAATTCAATTAAGTCAGCAATGTTGAATGTTATATTTTTAAAAAAAATTATATAATTAAAAATAATTTTGACATAAAATGTGTAGTAAAAGCATTGTTTAATTATTAATTTATTTTATGGTTAGATTAAAAATAATATTTTATAATGAAAAAGTTAGATTTTTAAATGCCCAAAGCTGAAATGTAAAAACTAAAACTTAATGTGTCTTACCCTAACAGGCTTCAACATTATACCAAGACCCAGTTCTCTGCTCACTGACACACCATTGATGACCCAGGACAATGGATATTTGGGGACATCCACACGGAAATCAACTCTGCCATCTGGCCTGTGAGAATGGTTGCAAGAAATTTTTTTAAAAATTTAACATATCGTAGTGTACAATTTTATACTGCAACGTTAACATTTTAAAACCATAGTTAATAAAAGTAAGCAAATTTAACCATCATAGTCATGGATATATTAATGTTTAAAATTTGTTTTAATTTCAATAATTTATTAGTAAAATATTTAAATCCATCTTTAACGTTCAAAGGTTTACAATGTAACATGAATAAAACATGCTGAATTAAAAAACAGCTAAAGTGTGGCTACAATACTCAAAGAACTAAATGAAAAAATACACACTTGACAACTGAGGCTACAATACCCACAGAACTAATTAAAAAAATACACACTTGATAAGAGTGGCTATAATACTCAAAAAACTCAATGAAAAAATACACACTTGACAAAGATCTCCTGCCAGGCCCAAGAACTGTTGTCATAAAAGCGCATCACCCTGCTGACTCTATCCATGGCAGAAAGATGTTTCTGTGATATATCTGGCTCCACACCTGATGTTGTAAAAAATTATATAGTCAGGTTAGTTCTGAGAAGAAGGCAAACCATTAATCATAGATATGAACATTTTTACACTTTTAAAATAAAAGTATTGTTTTTGTATTTATGGATGTGATGAATAATTACTAACATTTTTGCCTGAAAACGTTTTAGAAAGATTTTTAAAGAATTTTTAAAATACATCTTGAATAAATATGGAAGTGTAAACAAATACTTCGGAAAGCACTTACAGCCCCATTCATCACCACAATCATTTGTGCAGTCACATTTGCCATTGCATTTCTGTTCATCTGTAAAGCACTCTCCTTCAATACCAGAGAAGCAGGGGCTAGCCTTCTGATTGACACGACAAAACTGTTCATCTGAAAAAATAAATCACATAAAAATGAATATAACTGAGAAGTCTTCTTTCTATGTTAAGAGTTTAAAAAAAATTGTCTACCATTATTTAGTCAAAAATAGAGACTTGATTCTATTTTTATTAAAGTGAGATTGTTGACTTACTGAAGAGTCTTGGTACCCTTGCATCAGTTAAGACAAGCAAACCTGCACTCTGTCAGAATATAAACAAAAAAATGTTAGTGCAAATTCACAATACACTTGCTCAATAACTTGGAACAAATGGAGTAGATTAAGGAAACATATATTTGAAATTTTACGTTATTAAGATTTAGCTTGATATTTTAGAAAGTTTTTTCTTTCGCCAAAATCTCTTATAATTTATTATTAAAATATATCAATACTTCAATCAAAACTAATTTTTGTGATTTATGGATATGAAAAATAACAAAACATGATAATTTGTTCGCCATACTTACAAGAAAACTTGTGTTGGTGTCAACACCATAATCTGGGCCATGGAAAAAATTGTACTCATATTCAGTGTCACTGACTCTCCATAAATGGCGGTAGCTTCCATTGGTAGTTGCATCATAGGTCAAAAGTTCATCAATCAGCTGCAACACAAGGGGAAGACCAATCAGAATAAAATTATAAACAATTGATTATCATTTTAAAGGAGATAGAACATACTTTGATGAATGACGTTTACAAAACTTTGACAACATTACAAGAGGCTTTAAATTTCCAAAACAAATTTAACAGGAGCATATTCAATTTTATTTCTACTAGTTTTATTATTATTTTTGGATTTTAAACCTATAAGTGTAGATTACATAACCGTACATTTTAAAACAAGTGGGAAAAATGTTGAAAATATTTTTTGTTGTCATTGGAACCCCTTTAAAAATGTTCTTGTTTCTGGTTACTAATGATAAAGCTTAATGTATTCAATGTTTTTGATTTGTTAATTTTAAAAATGTAGGATTTAAATATGTCAGAAAAACTGTATTTATGTCAATGTTTTGTGGTGAAGATTTTGTAGCTTATTTTTAGAACTGGCAAATTCCAGCTTTCTAACCAAATAAATTATGTTAGGACAAGTACAGTTGTCTATGACTCTATGATGTAAACACTTGTAGTAAATTGTGAATTGTCAAAGAACCAGCAGACAACAAAATAAAACAAACCCTGTTTTCAGTGATGCCATCACTCAGCCCACGGCTGTACTGGTCAAGTAACATCCCGCTAAAGGCAACGTATGAGCCGGGGTCAGCGTAGGCATTGAATTCAATAGTGTCGCGGCTGAAATCTTTGCCTCTGTTAATGCCAAGTGTCACCTGGAAAATGTGTATATGTAAGTACATTTATTTATCTAGCTGTAGCCAGAAAGGTAAACTTTTAAAAAGCTTAAATTTAAAGAGAGTTGGCTGTAGGCCTTCATATCCAATAGCAAAGATAAAACTTTGTAATCAACTTTTCATCCAAGTCTACCAAATTTTTTCTTCCCAAATTTTCCTTCATCAACTTTTATTTTAGTTACATAAATACACTGGTTACTATTAATATTAAGCTAATTTATTCGTCTATAAAAGAATATAATTTCTATTACAATCCAGCTAAAAAAAAGAAAAAGTAACAACTGAAACTTTTAGCTAAATAACGTATGCACTAACTAGCAGGGCTCACCAAGTTTTGTCTGGTTCCATTCACAAAGAAATTGAGGACATCTGTGACTATCTCTTCAGGCTGTCTAATGTAGTAGACAACAAGACGAGCATTTGGCACCATCTCTCTAGACAATGAAATAGCAAACGTCTTCTGTCGAGAGGTCATCTCAATCTGATCTCCAATGACGATGTTGCTTTGTGAGACAATCTGTTAAAAATAATTGGCATGTAAAATTTTATTAAATGTTTTAGTAATAAAGTATGTGATAAAGCATATTTATAACTAAAACATAAAAGCAGAGTTTCTAAAATTTTAGATAATATGGATAGACTTTGATATCAAACTGCTTATTTAGTCAGCAGAACACACATTAAATACTATCATATAAACACTGCAAGTCTGATGATTAATCATTAAATATTTTAAAATTAAAAGAAAAAAGTTTAAAATTTGTCTGATTAGGACTACAATTAGGAAATGAGAAAAGCCTTACCTGATAGTAAATTCTAGGCACAAAGCTGCTTGTTTTCACATGGAAAATCATGTACTCATTCACCTATTTAAAAACATAGTACATAATCAAACACAATAAAAAACATTTCCAAATGGATCTCTAAAATTTAGTGTGACATAATACTGGTAAAATTTTAATTTAACAACTTCTAGAATAACAAACTTAGGTGGTGATACTAATAAAATCTAAAATATTCTCAGAATGTATCAAACTCACCTGAGGGCTATCAGTTGAAGTCAAAATGGTAATGTATGAGTTGGTAGGAGAGTAATAACGCCAAGCACGCAGAGTGATAGAAGGCACAGTTCCAATATTAAATTTTGGATCGAGGTAGATCTGATTGCTTCCACTGTAAGGCTTTCGAGCATCCAAAAAGGTTGCCTTAAATAGTAAAGGTAAAACAAAATTGTAAGCAGAGAAATTTTTGTGTGTATAAAGTTGCTGGAAAACATAACCTAATAAAAAATATTGTATAACATTACAAAGAATAAATTTCTGAGATAATTATAATAAAAAAGTGAATATTGTATGATTTTACCAAGAATAGCATACATTACTAAGATAATTATATTGTAATATGTGAAAGACAAAATATCTTAGTTTAAATGTAAAAACCAGCACTGCTAAGTTAAGATAAAAATCTGTGATCCATAACCACGTATAAATTTCCATATATAGATTAATATAAACTAAGATTTGCCATTAAAAGAAACATGCATTATGCAGTTCAAATAGCTTACTGTGAGCAACACATTCTGTGTGTTTGTTCCTAGAGTGTACTCAAACTCTGCTATTCCATTTATAGGTGTTCTTGTCTGAGGCCCTGAGAGTCTGCCACTTGTTCCTGAGTTGTCAGTAATGACATCGGTCAAGGTGATGGTACCACCTGTGTCAACAGGTGTGCCATCATATTTTGTGATAGCCACCTTTAGGAAAAACACATTGTATCAATTTAGGAATGAATCAATAATTTAAGTATGGAAACTTTGGGTCAAGGGTCTATTACCTCAATCCTAACCTTAAGAAAAAGCCTTAACATTCACCTCTGCCAAAAACTCAACCCAACCCCAACCTTAGGCATTAGTCTAACACTAACCCTAAATTCTGACCCTTGCGCTAACTCTAACCCTAAATGTACCTTAAGCTTATGCTATGGGGGGGGGGGGGGGGGGGGGGGGGAAATGCCCTGTTCCCAGAAATTGGTGATTTTATTTAAATAAGCTATAACCTGTAATATAACATGTAATTAAAGCTAAAATATAGGTCTAAGTTACCTGTATTTTCATAATAGATGAAGGTTTGAATGTCCGGACTGCCTCACCAACCCACTTCAGCTTGTATTTGTTATCAAACATGATAGTCCCTGCCCATCCAGTGCGATTCAGACCAGAGTACCAATCCGACACGTTAGCAAAGAAAACAAATTCACTATCTACGAGGGAGCCACTTTCACCTCCCCTCTTAGCGATGGTCATTAGTTCTTCAAGACTCCACTCAAAATCTATTCTACCAGTGTACTGAAATATTGAAAAAAAAACAACAAATGTTTAGTTTCCAAGAAAAAAAAATGATCCGAATTGGACTGACAAAGTTAGTTTCTTGGAATAAATATATTAAAACATAACAGGAGAAATTAACGTAATATAATTTAAATAAATTTAATTAACATTATAGTTTTAGAATAAGTTTTATACAGTCATGCAAAAAGATTTTTTAAAATCTAAAATAATAAATAAAAGGGGTGTTGATTTATAAATAATACATGAAATAAAGCAATATATCACTTTAAACTTCAAATATGTATAATATATTTTTTTAAAACTATGAATTTTGAAATCATAAGATTCATATAGACATGAAAATCTTAAGTCTTCTGTTGATATTAAAAAAAAAATTTAGATTTCTTTTTTAATACAAGATTAATAATTTTAAAATTACTATTAATAAAAAAAAAATCTTACATATTTAATGAATCTGTATTCATAAGCAAAATACATGTGGAAGTCTTTGACTGGTATTTCAGAAACTGGTCTGTAATCGGGCACATTCACAGGTACCCCTGACTGTTGTTTTCCAGATTTTTGTGCATCCCAGTAAGGTTTTTCCCACCCTTTTGTGGCGTTCCATATCTCCTCACGGGGGCGGAAGAAGGCAGTAATTGAAGCGTTACCAACACATGGCCGACCACTTGTGTGACTGTTGGGAGGATTGGAATACATGTAAGCTTAAACAAAGTTTCACTGCTATCTCACTGTTATAAAATCGAATGAGTGAAAAATTATGGAACAGCACGAAAAAAAAACCAGTGACACTTTTTTCTATTATAATTTATACAAAATTCTTCTTTCATTCTTAATTTGTAACATTGACGGGTATTAAGCCCAACTTTGTTGCTTTTTTCCTCCAACATAATTAAGTTGTATTGTGTGCCAATATTTTACACACTTAATGGCATGCTGCCCTTGATTTCTAGAAAATTAAATCTATTTTGGTAAATAATATGGCATAAAATACACCCATTCCCTTTATAGCTAATTTATACATGTCAAAAACTTCAACTCACTTTGCTAGCATCACTCCTCTAATTTTGATTTCAGGTGTCTCCATAACATAGGGTGGAACAGTGACATTTACATCAAAGCGTGGTTCCCCTGAGAGAGATTTTAGAGAAATTATTTTAGAAATGCATACTACTAATTAAATATTTATTCTACAAGCTGCAAATATTTTTAGCAAGGTGAAAAAACACAGGGCTTTATTTTCAGGTAAATATAATTAAAACAAGACAAAAATATTACTAGAATGATGTACTCACAAAAATCCTCCACCACAAATGGGTGTCTGTACACATGGCCCTGGTATAGAAAGTTAGGATAAAATAATTGCATAGCTTAGTATTATAGTAGTAAATTCATTTTAAGGTATTTTAAATACTGACAACATAATGTGTAATACATTTTATGATTTAACTTTGTGACGTGTATTGTCTAAAATGAAAATGTGTAGGCACGGAGAGTGTGTTTGAGAGTAGCCTACCCTTGAAAGTGGTGTGCTAGCGGGACAAAGTGTGTGAACGAGGCAGTGTGTGAAGCAATGTGGTGTGGCGTCAACATCGTGTATCTACTCGTCCGTTTTTCTTCTTGTCATATGTTCTTGTGTTTGATGATAATTATACACCCATGATACAGATTCTCGTTGTGGATTGTATTTATTTATAATTGTTACACCTGGCCCAAACGAGACAAAAACACCTAAGAAGCAGAGTGTAACAAACTTAATCAAGAAAAGTACTCACAAAAGCATCTACACGAATATTCCAGGTTCCAAAGTTGGGCTGATCAGACAGAACAAAACTCTGACTTACAATTCCTAGAGTAAAAATAAATTTAAAAAAGCTTATAAGTGAACAAATTAAACTAGTTCATTATATTTCAATGAAAATCTTTTTTAAGGATTACTAAGGTAAACATTTTTAACTAGCGATGCACTTACCACCAGCGTTTGTTTGTAATCCCTGCCACCTTCTAACTGGTATCCCAGTTGGATCCTGATATTTAAAAAATTTGCTTAATATAAAAAAATCCAAGTTTAAAATAAATAATTGCGGTTAAGGATACATGAAGAAGACACAACGGTAAGCACCAAATGGTAACATTTATAAAAAAAAGAGCCTTTACTAATTAAACTCTTTATTTTAATAAAAAGATAATTTTAAAAATTTAGTTGATAAACAACAAAGTTTCTAATTTCCTAATAGACCCCTACATTTAAAAAAAAAACAATTTTGAGTGATTATTTTATCATTAATATCATTTGTCTGAATTTAAACAAAAATGTTTATATTAAATACATTTTTATTTAATTTTACAGAGATCTTATTCATTTTTAATACTTTAGCTGGTTAATAACTGCAACTTATATTTTAAAAAAAGCAGAGAAAATGATATTCTTTATGTTGCTTAATTACATTGAGTATTCAGAAAACTGTACTTACATCAATATATACAATCATGCTTCCATATTTGGGCATCATGTTTGGCAGAATGGGGATAACCCGGAAATGTACTGCAAAAAAAATGGTTCATTAATGATTGGCATTAATAATAATATTTAGTTTCACAAACTATCGTAGAATTGAGACTGAAATAACAATTGATCCATTAACCTATGTTTCTAATTAAGGAGTGCCCAAAAACTAAAAATCAGGACATAGCTACATTAAATGTCAAGTATTAATTTTTGTACTTTCAGACTAGTTTATTTTATAATACTTGTACATCTAATGGAGTGGGGTGTGCTAAGACCACTGAAAGTGAAGAGCTCTAATTCATCTGACCTAATGACCAAATATCATGAAGAATAGACTTATTTTTTTTATAACAAGTTACAGTTCTGCTTTTATATTGATGAAGAAAAGTTCAGACCATACTTTTGACAATTTAATTAAGAATTAAGTACATTAGAATTATGAAAAAAATTTGCAAATTAATAGCAACAACACTGACAATAAAATAAATAGTAGAAATCTATCTAACCCATTTGGCCTTGTCTGTACAAAGGTCTGCTCATCTGTATAAACAGTGAGGCCTGCTTGGTGCTGAAGTCAATATCTGTTTCATTTGCCCAGATATTGCCTGTGTCTTGTTCATTTAAGCGTCCTTCAACTCTGATACGATACTGCCCATCAGGAGCATTGGAGGGCATCTGTGTGAACACAAAAAACATGGGATTACTTAATTTAACAAACCTTTATTTTTAGTATATACGACAAAACTGATTAATTAGATTAAAAAATAAGAAGAATATAAAAATTATTTAATTAGCTGTAATTTGTATTTTAAAAAATATAAAATAAAATAAAGTAGCAAAAATACTTTAGTTTGTAAACATTAGGAAGAATTTCTAAAATTGTTCTCCCTCTCACCTGCAGTTGCATGATACGACTGCTTGGCCTATCAAAGCGCATGGCAGTGTTGGCATATTCTGTATCCCCTTTGATGATAGACACAATAACATGAACAAACTCTTGATTATACTCCATTCTCAAAATGGTAGCAAACACTTGGAAAACCTGGTTAGGCCGGATTTTCTTAGGGGCTATAATCAGGTATTGACTGAAATAAAAATTCATCAATTATAACTAGTATTAATTTACAATTTTAAATAGATCTACTAGTCAACTAAACGTAAAGTAATAAAATGGTGGTCATGAGTAAAAATGTTTCAAAATGTTTTTAAAAGTAACTACATGATTTACTTCTTTAAACAACAAATTATGTAGTTTAATATCTTATTATAAAATTAGTTAATTATAATATGAATAAACTAGATTATTAAAATAAAATCACAGTTGAATGATAAACTTTAATAAAATCCTGAAGAGAAGAATTCAACCTGACCATTAGATTTGTGACATTGAAATATACAAAAACCCTACAATAGTGGCAGAAATTGAATATAGGAGACTTTGAGAAAGAATGACAAACCCAGATGGGTGAAAGTGGTATATAACAAGACCGACAAAGAGGAACAACCAAATGGCAGACATAGGCTAAAACAGATAGATGACATGCAGTCAGACCTAAGACAGCTAGGACAAGACATGAAAGAATAAAAACAACATTTTTTTTGGTTTAAAGCAGGCTCAAGCCTTTAAAACACTACAGAGCCAAGGGAATGAAAAAATGAACGGATGGTTAAAAAAGCACTACATTACAAAATACTTTAAAAATAGTTATTTTTTTCATGCATTCATATCTGCTTTACTCTTCGTCACACCCCCCGGCCTGCAAAAATTCTATACCATTCTCACAATTATTAAGACTGCGACGTATTTGTCAAGATGATGACGACTTTTGGATCAAGGCCCATGAGCTACTACAGTTCTTCCGACTCCGGTCATACCCGGAGCATATACTCCAGTCAGCACTACACAGCATAACAACTGTTGACCACCAAGCCTCCCTTCAACAATTTCCAAAACAAAAGTCAGATAGAACTAAACTCATCTTACCCTACCATCCTCATTCAGTTTTGGCTAAAAATATCATTATAAAAAATTATTCTATCCTCAAGTCAGACCCCCATTTAGGCCATTTATTTCAACAGAATCCTTTGGTTGTGTATAGAACAGAACGCAACCTTAGAGACCTTTTAGTTCGCAGCCGCCTGCCACCCACTACCAACACCGGTTTTGGCACCACTCCTTGTCCCCGTAAATGCAATACCTGTCATTTCACCCTTCAGGTTGAATCACTGCAGCTGCCGATGGGAACCCTCAAAATTAAAAATCACTTCAACTGTGAGTCCCGCAACGTATTTTACGTCATCCAGTGCAGGCGTTGCAACATCTTTTATATCGGACAAACGGGGAAAAGATTGTCTGACAGGGTTAGCCAACACCTGCGATCAATCAACAATGAAGACGGTCTTCCTGTGGCCAAACACTTCAACAAGAGTGGGCATGACTTAAAAAAGGACTTTTGTGTAACCGCCGTTCGGTTTTGCCACAATTTTAAAAATCGCCTTAGCACTGAAACGCGACTAATACTTAAATTTGGTACACGGGCACCCGATGGCTTGAATGAACAGATATCTTTCACCTAACAACCCCCCCCCTCCCGCATACACCACGCCCCCAACCCCACCCCTATACAGTGTCCAAGCGTCCTTCTCACGCGTCTTTTCTTTTGGATATCGTGGCTAGCAGACAAGACGTGTTTTCACTGTCGAGCTAAGTCAAAAAATGTGTTACTGTTTGTCTTTATTTGTCTAATCTGTAATCACACTGGTGTGTGCTGACGAAGACCTTGGGTTAAACGTCCATAGTACTTGTAACTGTCTTTAACTTGTGAGGTAACTAATACTATCTGTTTTATTACTAATTTTATTTTTTTCATGAAATTCAGAAGACATTAAAAAAAAAAAGTATTTGGCAAATGAAATGTTGCATGAGAATAAACAGTGAAAATAAAACCCATTTCTTCTCTAATGTGTGGTATGATTAATACAGCATAGTTAAACAGCTTACGGGGCTCTGGCATATGAGCATCCAGCAGTGGAGTCTATCAAACAATTTTCCTCTCTGGGCGGACCCCCACTCTGTGATGAAGTCAGCGCTATCAAAAGCGCTGAACTTATTAAAAGAAGCCACGACATGGTGTTCTGAAAAGGAGAGGTTAAATATATGAAAACCATAGGAAACTTTTCAGACGAACAACTCAACTTAATATTTGTTCAGAATCTCAATAAAAATATCCTACTTCAGAATCTTATGTTCTGTACCTGATAGGGCATTTTACCTTACACTCCTATTGTCAAAAAAAAACAAAAAAAAAAACAAACTATATATTACATTCTGTAGACCCACTACCCAGTTGGAAAGGAAAAAAAACATTTTATTAAAAAAATTTTTTTAGCTTTTAAATTTTAATTTCATCAATTGTGGTGGTGTCTGTTAGGCTTGCAGAGCATAAAATCTGCTTCTTTAGCACAGCAAGTTAAATAAGAAGCAAAGTAAGTCTTATGTTATTGAATACTTATTATCACTAGACATTCACAAGCCTTTGAGTAGCCTGCTATATTTATAACATACAATGAGTCAGTATTGTGAGGTCAACATTTTTAGCTAACATATAGCCTGGACCTAATAAAATAACTGAATTTGGACATGGAAATGACAATGATAACAGGTGGACTTTTTATACACAGCCAAGCAACTTTAAATGAATAATTAGTAGGTAGCTTTAGGCCTTAGGGCCTATGTTATAAATTTTATTTTTCAACTCTCATGGCAGTATGATCACTACAACTTCTGTAAAGCCCCAAAAAGTTAAACTATAATACTAGGCCTATGTCTATGTACTATGTTAACTAACTACCTATATACTATTCTTCAAGTGTTTTTTTAGGGGCCTTATATACTATATAGAGAAAAAAATGTGAAGCTCTCAATCCTTACAATAGTTACAATACAAACATCAGTATTATAAGTAGTATTAGGCTTATATACTACAGTATACATACAACTTAATTTTATTACCTAACTTTAACTTTGTAACTCTCAGTAGTCAGTGTGAGTGTAATTGAGTGTATTTCTCACTTTGCCTGCACTAAAAAGTTCAAAACATTGACATAACTTTTCACACTAACAAGTGTGAATTCAGTGTGAAAATAAAGAGAACTACTTATGTTTAAAGTTGATAAATAATATTTATTTGTTAAATACTTTATTAGTTCGTGTAAGTAAGTTAAAATGGGCTTAAAACTTGTCCTTCAGAAAATAAGTTGCTATTTCCTGGTTTGGCTCCGTGCGCCATTTTGTTAACAATGCGACTGTCAGGTAACTTATATTTTCTGTTTCACTTGCAAAAATAATTAACAGTATTATTTGTCTATTCAAATGTAACAAAACAGATATTGTAAATTTTGGTTAAATTTCATGTTATAATATGCGGAAATAAATCTAAGGAGGACGAAGTGCATTTAGTAAATCACCTGAAGTGGCCTAGTTCATGAGATACCTGTGCTGTGACACCATTAAAAACTAAACAGCGTCGGTGGGGCGGGGAGGGAGACTTGTCACCAATCTTTCCAGGTTCAGCAACAAACCAAACTAAAACTAAAAAAAAAATAATTTAAAAAGCCCACAAAACTGTCGACGTTTTATTTTTGTAATGGTTAAGACTTTTCCAATTGATATTTTATTTTAAAGTTTTATCGTAAAATCAGATAAGATAATATTAGATTAATTTGATAATTTTAAACGTTATCTACGCACTTGGCCTAGTTGATGAATTAATCATTAAAAACCCGAAAGAAATATTTATTGTCGCAATTATGGATAAAACAAAACAAAAACAACGATAACACGTTCTGAACCGATATGCTAATCAAGTAACTGACCTGTCCAACATTGGCTTTTAACATTAAACTAAAAATGAAAAAAAAGTTTATATTTTTAAAAATCTGGAAAATGTCATATTAAAAAAATATAACACCAGTTATCTTTCTTAATTCGCTCTCTCCTGTAAAAGAAGGTGTCGTACTTTAATGATGTTACACTGCTGGAAAAAAACAAGAAACGGGGGAGGGAGGGGGGGGGGGGGGGTGTACTTGTGTGACGGATCTATGCTAGGAGGAGGTGGATAATAAGTTAGTTAAATTTTGATTTTCTTTCACATTGTAATGTAAAAGTATAATTTTTGTAAGATAAAATAGAAAAGTTACACAATTTAGGTTGATAAAATTGATTGGCTCATTAGCGAATTATTTGGCTCAATCAACCTTGCTAGGTACACTTCCCCCCCCCCCCCCCGCCCCCAGATTTTGGTACCTATTATATTAATTGCGCCGCAGAACTATAGACCCTACTGTTCAATATTTTAAAAAAAAGTTCACTACGAATTTTTTTGTAGTGAATGTTTTCACTTGTTGAAAAATGGGATTCTTGTGTAATAATGGTAAGACATTCATAAGGCCACAATTTTGTTTAGCAAGTTGGATTTTAAAAATATGTTTAAACCTCGATTTAAAAAAAAACAACATAAAAACAACAACAACAACAAACAAACATAAAATAAAACACCCCAACAATGGTGGAGATGTGGTCCTGTCAGTGGCGTCTCTAGGTCGGTTGTCACCCAGTGCGGCACTTCGTGGTGTCAACCCCCCCCCCCCCAAAGAAATAAAGCACATATATATATATATATATATATATATATATATATATATATATATATATATATATATATATATATATATATATATATATATATATATATATATATATATATATATATATATATATATACAGAGGCATATAATTTAAATATATGCCACATACGCTAACATGTATGTGTATAAGCTTTTATAAATGCATACTTAATAGTAACCATGTTTATCTATAGTCTTTTAATAATACAGTTTTATGTAGCACTGTTTTCTCTATGGTTAGCACGTTTACGTCATGGTGTCACCCCCACCGTCTTGTAATAATTGTCAATTTGTACTTAAAAGACCATTTAACTTTAATTAATCATTAAAGGAACTGGAAAAAGGCATTTTTCTTCTGTACATTTTGCAATTTTTTTGCCTTGGTGTCATCCCCCCTAAATGGTGTCACCCGATGCGGTCCACACCCCCCGCCCCGCCCTCTCTACGCCTCTGGTTTTGATATTATCCTACTAGTGTAGATATTGTCCTACTGACAGTAGCGTAGCGAGGGGGGGGGGACATATGTCCCCGGGCGCCGACCTTAGTGAGCGCCAAAATGGGTTGGAAAAATAAATTGAAAGGTTGAGTGGGGTGCAGGGGCGGAACTACAGTGCCGCCAGACCCCGCAATGCGGGGGGGGGGGGGGCCCACGACGTTTAGGGGCCCAATTCCGACCGAAAAGAACAATGAATTTTCTTTTCATAAATAATATTTTTCGCGCACCTTGATAGTGGTTTTATAAAAAACAAACATGTCTACTATAGCAGTGATTGTTCTACAGAAACTAACACACACTGTTGCGTAGAAAAATATAAAATCTACAAGAGCTGTAGTTTGAAAGATAGGCAAACGTTCACACTACTTCCATGACTTACTGCCCTTCTTTAAAATAGGGGTGCCCATAAAGCTCATTTAAATAGATTTGTACTATGTAAGTTAAAAAGCAATTTATTCTCTTAATTATTATCTAAATAATGCATACTAAAGAATCCTAAAGCTATAAAAATGAATGTATTCAAAACTAATAATATAAATACAAAAATCATAAAAATAAGCATAACGCGAGAAACCATTGCACAAATCAAGCTTACGTGTTTATATAAATCTGACCAGCTCAAAAAATTATATTTATTATCAATTTGCGATAAACATGAAATTGTACGCAGAATCGCGAAGCGTATCAAAATTTAAAAAAAAAAAGGAATAAAAACACTTGTAAAACGGATTATTGCAGGCCCGATTTGAGTTCGGACTATATATATATATATATATATATATATATATATATATATATATATATATATATATATATATATATATATATATATATATATATATATATATATGGGGGGCCCAAAAATTTTTTTTGCGGGGGAGCCTTTTTTTTCTAGTTCCGCCACTGGTGGGGTGCAAATCAAAAGTTTGAGAGGGGGGGGGGGGGGGTGTGCAAATCGAAATCTTGAGGGGTTGGGGGTTGCAAATCGAAAAGTTTGTCCCCGGGCGCCGGGAAGGGTCGCTACGCCTCTGCCAACTGGTGTTTTTATAAAAAAATTTTATTAGTTCCAACATACTCCGGAAAATTATTTCGATTTTCCGGCAAGATTTTGGCAGTTCTCTGTTTATCAGCAATGTTTTGGTAGTTCTCTGTTTACCTTTATATTTTGTTAGTGTTGCTGGTCTCACTGTCTGGTAAATTATTACATCTAAAAAAAAAAAGAATTACGGTTTTAATTATAGAAACTAAGAACTGAGATTAAAGTAAAAGTAAGGACTATGTTTGAGATATGATAAGCAATGGGAAACAACTCTGTTTTTAAACAAGAAAAATAGGTATTCCAGAATTACCTCTCTTATACCAAGCAGTGCATGATTATGCCCTACTATTTCCTGTATAGAATAGTATAGATCATATTTTCATTTAATTTAAAGTTATTCTACGTAATTTAGTAATAAACAAACGACATTAATTAAGAAATTACATTGTTATCAATGTTTGAAGAATCAAAAGAAAAGAAAGAAATTTCTCTTGTGTTCTAAAATGAATAAACTAAGGAAGATATTGTGCAGAAATAATTTTCTTTCCTAGTATACATTAGATTGACTTTAATGTAATTGATATGTTTTTAATTTTTACTGTTATTTTATAACTGGGCTGGCCAATGATAGCAGATGTTGGTTGGCTCTCAGGCCGTGGACATCAATGGCGATACTCAGGTAAGTGAGGACTTGTCGCTTGAACAAGAAAAACATGCTGACTATCGCCGGCCATGGAAACCCACTATCAGGTTTTTTTTTTAAAGATATCTTTCTCTGGGTGTTGGGGACTTGAAACTTTTGGAAGATGGGGGGAGGGGGGGGGGTTAAATTTTCATAGGGAGACATATATAAGTTAAAGAATAAATTTTGATTTTTTTTCTATTCCGACTGTGTGTGTGTGTGGGGGGGGGGGGGGGGGGCTGAAAGAAACATAGCCTATAGTGGCGCTCAACCAGTGGGGCGTTTTCAAGTCTCTCTCCCTCTCCTTCGGCCCTACTTCCACTACAACAAACAGACGTCAAGTAGGACCCCCGGGAAAAGATAATTTACTTAATCATAAGAATTCAATTTTAGAAGCATCTATAATTGACAACACGCTTTTCTGACGAATTTCCGCCCCCTCTCCTCCGTCACACATCGTCACAGGATCACCCTTAAAATGACGTTACTCCTCAGCATAACCCCCAGAGTTTCTTCCAGGCATCTCTTCGGGGGGGGGGGGGGGGCAAAGCCCCTCCCCCCCCAACGAAATGAAATTTATATAATTTATATAGAAAATATATACTTTTAACAGTGTCCGCCCCCCCCCCCCGAAGAAAGTCTACCGCCCCCCCTCCCCCCGAAAATTTCAAGTGCCCCCCCCCCCGGAGAAAAAGTCTGGAAGAAACACTGATACCCCCCCCCCCCCAGAAAATCGCTGTTGAATTATTCTTAGAACATCGATGTTTTTCTTCTAAAATCTTGACTGAGCACGGTCAACATAGAGTATTACAATTTTCTATTAAAATTTATTAAAACAGTTTTCTAAAAATCGAAATAACAGCTAAATTAGTTTTCTAACAACATTCAAATGTTTCCTAATGTAAAAGGGCGACGTCACACACTATCTGAACATCCCCTACCCTCCTCATCACACACAGTGTTTCTTCCAGACTTTTTTCTCCGGGGGGGGGGGGGGGCACTTGAAATTTTGGGGGGGGGCGGTAGACTTTCTTCGGGGGGGGGGGGCGGACACTGTTAAAAGTATATATTTTCTATATAAATTATATAAATTTCGTTTCGTTCGGGGGGGGGGGGGCGGTAAAAAATTTTCGGGGGGGGGGGGTGGCTTCGCCTCCCCGAAGAGATGCCTGGAAGAAACTCTGATCACACACCGTCACGGACACTCCCACTCACCTCTACTAGTGTGATGTTCATTATTTTATGGACGACCCCTAGCCTAATGCGTCAGCTCAACACCGACATATTATCTACAACATACCATACACGAATTCGCTATAATGGAATATTGCATTGTAACTTAAAAAATAGTATGTGGTCTTAAAATATTAAAATAGCTACAAATTATGGTACCGGTACAATCATATTTTTTTTATTTGCAGGGGATGTCACTCACACATTTTTTAATCATCAAACCTAGTGTATTAAAAGTGTATTGTTCATATTTTCTTGGATTAAGTCAATTAAGTTGATAAAGTCAGGGTGAGTTCTTGTTCATACATTTTCTTTATAAATACATTTTATAAATTAACACAGAACCCAAGTGCCGACCACGAATGTTAATAAGGGGCAGATAACTGTTTTATAGAGTTAAAGATGGCAAGCTACTGATCAGGTTAAAAAGGAATTGTTTTTATTAAAGAATTTTTTAAAATTACCAGGAAAATGTGCTCTATGCAGGGTCTCCATCCACATCAGCACACAAGAAAGGACCGAACCGTCCATTTTCTGGCCACGCACATTCAACATTGACTAGATCTAGATTCTAGATCTACTTGTACTTGTTACTAAGTTGTTACAGCACTGTTTTTGGTGGTCATTCTGATTTCAACCACACCAGGCAGCGAGGAGGCGACTAGCACAGGCTGCAAGCTGTCGTCCTGTTTTGGTTGGGTAAAGAATGTATTAAAAGTCTTATTATTGTTTTATTTAAATGTGACTCTCATGTTACATGTATTAACACTAATAATAATTTTTGCGAGAAGGATAGAAAAGTATGTTTTGTGTAAGTAGTTAGAATCAGAATAGATTTTTGGTTCATGGAAACAAATATCAAAAGAATAAACTGTATGAGCTGACCCGCGACGTAGCATACACCGCTATCTAGTTGTTTTATTTTCTACTTATCAACAATTGATAATTTGTGAATTCGACACTCCCCCACCCCACCCCCCACCACATACCCCCACCCAACCCTACCCTGTCCGCCCAGTGAAAGCAACCGTTTACAGACGACAATAAAATAACTTATTATCTCCCCTTAGTTTCAAATAGTTTAAAAACTAAATTATCTGCCCCTAATAGCCGTCACTTATTCAAACCGGCTCTACTATTGTAAACATTCATGATGAACCATAGCTCACCTGACAGGTGGGGATGAGGGTGGTGGCTAAGCTGCATGGTGTCTCGTATGGTCCCCATGAAGAGAATTTTATATATATAGATTACAGGTTAGGTTAGCCTGTCGCCCCTTCTGGGATGGCACATAGGCTGCTGACAAGAGCTTTCCAGGCATCTCTTTCCTAGTCTCTCCAACTGTCCCCAGGTGTATCCTATCTTCTTGGTGTCTTCTTTCAAGTCACAGTCACATCTTCAGGTCTTCCTTGGTCTGTCCTCTCTTCCTATTGCCCTGTGGAGGAGGAGGGGGGAGGCACTTGAAACTTTCTGGGGAAGATGGACTAAACTTTTGGAGAGGTGGGGAAAAGGAAGTGGTGGACACTGGTTGAAGTATATTTTCTTTATAAATTCTATATAAACTCTGCTTCAAACTTGGAGAATTCAAATCATTACCATTTCCAATTGACCCTACCTATCCTCTAATTGATCAATTTAGACCGTGTAAATCTTAGTTTAATTCCTCAAATGGGTCTTACTGAAGCAAACCCGGATGAATGTTTCCAAAATTTTAGGTTTTCTGGTCTTATTTGGGTTTATTTTACTCAAAAAAAGACTCATCAACATCAACGACTACTATGGTAATGTCATGGTGTTCGGACATAAAATAAACTTAATTTTTGTTGTTGCTGTAGACTGTATTTAGGTTAGTGTTTAGGTTAAATAAGTAAGATGATGATACTAAAAATGTTCTTTGTTTGAAATTCAAATTGTGAGATGTAGGTTTGCACAAATACTTATGAAGTCAATGTAGACAGCTCTCAATGTATTTTTGTTTATGTATGAAATGTATTTTTAGAGATACAAGGCAACACTGTTTACACTTTGTTTACATACAAAATAAAAAAATAGATATATACATATATATATATATATATATATATATATATATATATATATATATATATATATATATATATATATATATACATTAATATATACATACACACATATATATATGTAAAAAAAATAAAAAAAACATATATATATATATATATATATATATTATATATATATATATATATATATATATATATATATATATATATATATATATATATATATATGCATATACTAATGCATGCACATATATATATATACTCATACATATACACATATATAAATACATATATACATGTATAAATAAATAAATTTAACAAAAAAAAAAAAATATATATATATATATATATATATATATATATATATATATATATATATATATATATACATTGTATATATATATAAATATATATATATACATGTATATATAAATATATTGTATATATAAATGATGATTTTATCGTCATTATACTTTAAAAGTTAATACCTACCATCTGAAGAACCATTTTTCATCAATAAGCAGTTCCATGGCACACCAACAGTTTTACATTGGCATGACTTCACTGTGAACAGATGACAAGGCTCACTTTATCAGTGAGTCTGAGTACTGGCCCTTGGTGTGACCCAGTTCTGGTTATCTTCTGCTGTTAGTCAGAACGTGTGCAGACTACAAAACTATAAAATGGTAAACAGTTTTACTGTTTACTTGATTGGGACAAAAACTTCATTGATACAATTTTAAGATTGATGTATACCAAGATCTATGCTTTTTTTTATATAATTCCAACTAATAAAAAAGAAATTAACTATAATGTTTACTCCACATGGTGAAATGCATATAGAATCTTGAGCTTTTTTATTTTAGATATTGGAGGACTACTGATAAACACTGTTTTGGGAACCCAATTGAAAACACTTAAATGATTACAGATGTGATAACATTTTATTGTAAACATTTTTTTTCAAATTTTCATTTTTGCTCACAGTAACTTATAAATAACCAGTTACATTTAATTGCAGATGAATGAAATCAAAATCTAAAAAATTTCAAACTTAAGCTAATCTTTTAATAAGGGATAAATGTGTCTTCAATCAATTGATCTCATTTTGATTGTTTTTATGGTTATTTATAAACATATTTATACATTTTTAGTGCTTTTTAATATTTACATTTGTCTACTAATTCATGAACATAAAATATTGCTGACAACAAGATTTATTACTATCAATGAATTTAATAATTATTTTAAGCCCCAGAACATTTTTAGTTTTACAGTAATCATTTGATAAGACAAATACAATTTTACCACAAAACATCTAAGTTTTACAGTAACCATTTGATAAAACAAGTAAAATATTACTAAAGACTCAGTCCAACTAATGTAAAATTAATTTTATCAGTTGAGGTCATGTAGAAAAAATGGCGGAAAGAAGTTATTTCTCATCCTTTTTAAAGTGTTTCATATATTTCTTTTATTGACGGCATCAATTGTCTTGAAAATTAAAATGTTAATTGGCTCTAACTTTTTGAGACGGTTGTGCTAATACAAAAATTCTAGGAGTGGATTTTTAATATCGTTTAAATTAATCATGTATGCCATTGTTTTTATATTGACATTGTTTGTGCCAGCATCAGTAGGCCAGGTGGGGATTGACCACTGTCTAGTTGATAATGTTGCGGGATGTGGCCTTGGCCGACCCCCGTAAGTATAGCACCATCTGTTTTTATTTTTACACATGAAAAGTTTAGCTATCAACTGAACTAACATTGATTAATTCACTCACAGGAATTAGAGATTTTCTAAAGCCAATATTGTGTTACTTCCTGATTATTATTTTTTTAGAAAATTTAAACTTTATAAGAAAATATAGGGCTTTCTTTTAATTTTTATACATTATTTTAAATTAAATGATTGTTTTATTTTTTTAACCAGCTAAATTTTTATAATAATCATTTGTTTGAATAACATCTCTTCATAGCTGCATCTCACAGACTATAAAAAATATTTATATATTCTTGTAGAAAGTTTATCATAATGCCTCAAAATGTTTTTTATTTTTAACTAAAATTTGTAATTTAAATTCTAAATCTTAAGACAATTTTTTAAAAAGTATTTCACAAATTATTAAACAGCCTTGTATACATGTCATTTAAATCAACGGACTTGAAAATACTAAAGCCTAAAATAAAATTTCTGGTAAAAAAAACTATATTACATTTTATGATAATCTTTCAGCATTTACATGATTATGGCGCCCAGGAGGATCAGAGCAGATCAGGTGTTCCAGGTGTTTGCTACCATCTTGCGCATGGAATATGGAGAAAATGCAATCAACGTTCGCATATCTGTTCTCCAAGGGGATAGAGAATATGCAAGTAGTGTGTTAAAGTTTGAGCGCCCTTCCAGTCGACTCATGCAACTAAAGGTGAGCCGTTATTTAAAATTTTCAAGTTTTTAGCAAAATGTTAACATCTCACATCATCTGTTCATGCCCAAGACACATGGGGCAGATGAAGTAAAGTTCATCTGTTTCAATTTAAAACAAAAACGTCAAGGCCATTTACTACCTTAACTTAAGTGTACTTTATCCTCAGAGTTCGATTTAGTCACAGTCAATTAATAATTTTCCACTATGATGAATCTTTTTAGATTATTGGTAGTAAGATAAATATATAACTGGCTAATGTCAACGCTAACCTTATCCCAAACCCTAACCCAAGTCCAACAGTAGCCGTAACCCTAATTTATGACCCCAACACTGAACCTGAAATTACAACCCAACACACTTTATGTCAGAAGAGTCCATTGTTAGACACTAGTACTACCAATACTCCCATTCCTGTAATGTGTGATTTGTATTTGTCACTCTTGAAGATGCCAACAAATGCAGAGTTTGGCAAGTACAGGTTAAGGGTTGAAGGTCAACTGGATGAGAGAGTGAGTGGAAATGTGTTTTTCAATGAGACGGACATTGAGTTTACACCCAAACACGCCTCAGTTTTTATACAGATGAGCAAGCCTATTTACAAGCAAGAACAAATGGGTAAAACATGATTGCATACATTTTTTTTTCATTTGCTGATATTCTATGTAAATTTAAAATTGTTTTAAAGGTCCTCCATTAGCAAATAAAAATTGCTTATAAAAAATTAAAGAAAAAAAAACAGCTTTTGCGAAAGATAGTTTGTTAAAATTTACAAAAGTATAAAAAAATGTATCTTAAAAATATACTTTTTGATATACCACATCAATAATTGCATTGATTCAACTACTAAATGGTATATAAGTAAGTAAGCTAAACTAGCACATTGAAATAGGTCAATTAATATTTTTTTTAAAACAGTTCATTTCAGAGTGATACCAGTCCGTCCTGACTTAATGCCCAAGTATGGAAATCTCATTATTTATGTGGAGGTAAGTCTGGTCCTATAAAAGATGTAAATAAGTTATTTTTGTGTAAGAAGAGGCGATCAAGTTGTGGGTTATTTAATCAGTCAACAAAACTTCAAAACTTCACAATCCATAAACAATGATGGAGGATCTTCTATAATCCATTATATTACATAAGAATCCAGACATTTAAAAAATATTTTGAGAATCAATGATTGATGAATTCATATCTCCAATAGATAATTTACTATATTACACCAGAATATTTTTTAAACATGTATTTCAGGACCCAACAGGTGTGGCTGTGAAAAGATGGCAGAGTTTACAAACCAACGCAGGAGGAATTGTCAGTGAAAGTTTCCAGCTGTCTGACCAGCCCAACTACGGGACATGGAATATTCGTGTGGATGGTTTTGTTAGTTTTCTTCTTTATTCTTCTTCATTCTTAATTCTAGTATTGGAAGGAATTCCCTTCAAAACAATTAAGTATTTTACATGTCAATTTGTTATGCACCGGTTAGTAGTTATTTGTTTCAATTTCATTTAAAATTTTTTTTTCTTATTATTGCACAATATGGTTTTGTAAGACAAGCATATAATGTATATTTGGCTTAAAATTATAAAAATATTCAATTAGGCTACATTTTTCATTTCAGATTTACAATAATCAATTATCAGAGCTAATATAAACATATTAAAATTCAATTCAAAAGAAGGTTGTCGAAACAGTTATTTAATTTATATTTTATGTTACTAGTTTACAGATAGGTTAAATTTTATATTGTTTACAGGGATTTACTTACAGAAGGCCATTTATTGTTGAAGAATTTTGTGAGTATTTATATTATTTATTAGCTATTGAAGTATATTTGATAATTCAGAAAAAATAACATTAAGTATAAAATGTTTAATGTTTTGTTAATAATGTCAAAATAAATGAAAAATAGAATAGTGAATGAATTATTTCCCTTTAAACTGCAGGTTTAAACAAAATTGGCTTATCTAAAGATTTTAGAGTATCTAGAGTGAAGTGGGTTTTTTTTCAACACCTAGATCTAGTATTATTAAGTAGCATTAACAATCAAGTGGGGGTATTACCAGTAAGAAAGTTACCTATTGTTTTTTACTTTCTCTGGGTAACTAAATTGATACTATTTAGATATGCTGGATTATAACTTGGGCATTTGACTTAGTTTTTAATGTACTGCATGGATCTGCTTTTTGTTGAGTGAAAGTGTAATGTATTTTTATCCTAGGGGAGCCTCGATTTGATGTTAATGTTTCTGTGCCAGCATATGTAATGGATAATGCTACAACAGTGATTCATGGTGTTGTTCTAGCAAAGTGGGTGATCTCTCTTTTTTGTATTTTTGTTAGCTGTTTATTTTTTAGTTTATTTTTTTTATCTTGTATTTTGTTAGATAAATGTTCAGAAATGTTAAACACGATTGAGAAATTATAATGTATCAATTAATTAAATTTTGTTTTTTTTAAAAACTTACTCTTACATCTAACTTTTATTACTGACCAAACAACCCAATAAATAAATTGTTAAAAAAATAATTGTGAATTATTGCCCCTTGATTTAAAAAAATCGTACAAATATTAATTATTACCCCTTGGTTTTATAAAAGTTCATAATTTATAAAACAAATTATTAATTTTTGCCATTGGTTTCAAAAAAAAAATTCTCATTTTAAAATTATAAGTCACAGCAGCCTAGTAAAAATTCTAAAAACGAGCTGACCCGCGGCGTATCATACGCCGCTATTTAGTTGTTTTATTTTCTACTTTTCAGTAATTCATAATTTGTGAATTCGACAGTACCAATGCTGCCATTGAAAATATTTGCTTTAAAACACTAACCCCCCCCCCTTTCCCCCAACCCCCACCCTACACCCCCCCCTAATAGCCGTCAACAAACCCGTCTCTACGATTTGTAAACATTTAGAGTGAACCACAGCTCACCAGATCATGTGGGGGTGGGGTGGGGGTGGTAGTGATAGTGATAGAGAGGAAGAGAAGGGACTGCAAAGGCGCACTTGCAGCTTGTTTTCTAACGGCTCCCAGAAGAGAATTATATATATAGATACACTAACAACTGTGTAATAGTGTGTAATACTTTAATTATTAATCTATAGCCACACAAGTGGACGCCCCTGCGTGGGCAATGCATCCCTCACAGCTTTCTTCATCCCGAGGGAGGAGATATGGAATGCCACCAGGGGCTGGGAGAAACCTTATCACGATGCCATGAATAATCCAAACAAACAGCATTCAGGGGTGCCGCTAGAGGTGCCCTCGTACAGAGAGATGAGAAACATACCTGTACAGGACTACCACTTGTACTTTGCTTATGAGTACAGGTTTGTCAACTATGTAAGTAAATATTGTTGAATATAGCTTCGGAAAACTATGTAAGACCACGTTTACATTTACGACATGTGTGCTATCCACGTGTAGGAAAAAAAACTCGGTAATGAAATAACATTTTCAAGTTGAAATGTCAAATAAATTTTACATGGCTTAAGGTTAATGAATATTCTTCAGTTCAAAGGTTGAATAGATTTTTACATGGATTAAAGATAACAAATTTTCTTCAGTTCAAAGGTTGAATAGATTTTTACATGGATTAAAGATAACAAATTTTCTTCAGTTCAAAGGTTGAATAGATTTTTACATGGATTAAAGATAACCAAATTTTCTTCATTTCAAAGGTCATCTCTCTTCTTTCTTCTTCTTCGTTCTTAATTATTAGTGTTGAAGGGGACCTAGATTTATCTGCCAGTGGGTTTGAACTAGAGACTTTGTTCAAATTTATCAACCATGAGCTTTTTGCCAACTTGACAGCGCCTCCAACACAATTAAGCGTTACGTGTCAACTGGTTATGCGCCATTGAGGCCATTGACTCCAATTTCAGCCTGCTTTTCTTTTTTGGATTTGCTTCCATAGCCTTTGTCCAACCAAGAACAAACTACAAGGCAGCAGTTGTTTAATTTTGGAGTTGTCTCTCCTAGAAGAGTGGCTGTCCCCAGCTAATGAGCCTCATCTGCCTGAGGGTTTGAACTCGAGACTTTTCGGTTTAGCAACCATGAGCTTTACCAACTCGACCACGCCGACCCCTGGGTCAAAGGTCAGATTTTACATGGATTAAAGATAATAATAATTTTTTCAGTTCAAAGGTCGAATAGATTTTACATGGACAAAGGATGAGCTGATGGAGATAGCCAAAAGAGGTGGGGAAACCACATCCCTGGTCAATGCTGAAATCGTCTTCTTTGCCAACATCACGGACTGGTACTCTGGGCTCAACAGGACTGGCTGGGCTGGAACTCTCCTGTTTGACAACGAGGTCAGCCTCAAGTGGGTTGGGGGGAACATCAGGACATTCAAGCCCGGCTCCACACTGAGGGTTCAGGTAAATGGAATCTATTCTGTTCTTTAAGATGATCAGTTGTAAATTAATTGATGAAAAGATTTATTTCAAGTCGGGTATTTAAGAAAAGCCCTGTTGTTATATTATTTAATACTTTTTTATTATTACGAAACTTGTTTAATTAATAACAAGAAATTGTTCAGGTAAACTGTTTAGAAATATTTTATTTTTATTTAAAAGTTAGAAAAGTTTCAATAGCAGAAGTAAAAATAGTTAAATATAAATAATGGTGTTCTGTTTCAATTTTTATATATCATTTTTTTAGTAAAATTTTACACCAATATTAAACTATAAAATTGCTTTCATACATTTTAGTCTAAAGCACTTGTAACCCAATTTTCACAGCTACTTGTTAACAAGCCAAGCTTGCACCATCTGCTAGTTTCAGAAATTTAGATTGTCATTTCATATTTAACAGACCAAACAGTTTGACAATAACTCAAAACAATAAAAAAAATAATTATCAAAATTATCTGTTTATACACCAATACTAGCACAATTTTTCCAGGTTTTTTCAAAGAAAAATAATATTAATGATAAAATAAAGCACATTTTGCTAACTCTTATTTTGTTAGGTGGCTGTTTCTCAATATGATGGCAGACCAGTGACCAACGGTGGGTCAGTGACCATTGTCCCCACTGTGTCCAGTATGGGCAGCCAGCTGGACATGTCTGCCAACAGCCCACAGACCAGGACTGTCATAGATGGCATTGCACAGTTTGATCTATTTTTAGGTTTCCACGTGACGAGGTTTTCAATCACTGTGAGTGTCAGGGTTGAGGGTTTTATGTTTGAGCTATGGGGTTGGGAGGGATGGAGTGGCCTAGTGGTAGAGAGCTAGGCTGTTAACCAGTCAGTCTTGAGTTAGAATCTGGGTTCAAGTCAGTAGACCATCCCTGAGTCCACCCAGTTCTGATGGGTACCTCTTAAGTCACTTTAGGGAAAGTAAAGGCATAGTGCTGACCACACTATCCCTTCATATGCCGTTGGATGATGGTCAAAGTAGAAGACTTGACATCTAATGCAATAGTTTACACTTAGTAGGTCATGTGCCTAAGGATGGCAGGGGGGGTGAGTGGGGTTTTGGTTATTTAGTAGAGGGCTTCAGGTCTAGGATGGGGGAATGGACATGAGGCTTTGGTCATATTGTAACTGTGCGGGGGGGGGGGGGTTCTTGATGGATGACATCTAAAGGGGAAGACGTTTGCACTTGGTAGGTCATGTGCTTTACATTTAAGGTTTACAATCTAGGATTTAGGGTGAAACTGTTCATACAGTAGAGGGCTTGATATCTTTGGGGTTGGTTGTGACTTGTCAGGCTGATGTTATGTTATGTCTCATTGAATTATTGAATGCTGTATTCATCAGTTGTTTTTGTTTTCATCTAACCAGGCCTCCTATCATGACCCCCGTGAAACACTTTCCTTGAAGACCATGGTAAACCCCAACTTTGTCAACAGCAATACAAAAACCATTCAGATGCTGGGTACCAAATATTACTCACCTACAAATACTTATATATCTGTGTCTACCTCAACCTTTGACCCTCAGGTACTATATATTTCAGTCCATACTAAATTTTTTAAAACTTTTACTTATAGGACTTAACCATTAAAATAAAAAAAAAAATGATTATGTATTATAACTAAAATAATCTCTACTAAAGTAAAAAAAAATAGGTTATTTGAAATATCTTTGTTTTTTTTTATTTGTAGGTTAATGAGTACATGGTTTTTCATGTTACAGTCAGCCATTTTGTTCCAAAAATTTTTTATCAGGTGAAGAATTTTTTAATCTATCAGTTATTTTTCTTTGTTTATTTATTTATAAATTGCTCATTCTTTTAGCTTGTTAAAGAAGTTCGGGATTTTAAATATATTTTGATAAGTTTTTTTTAAAACCATTCATTTAAAATTAAATTCACTGTTAGTTTATACAGTGGCGTAGCGAGGTCGGGTGTCACCCGGTGTGACACTTAATGGTGTCACCCCCCAGAGGCGCAGCGACGCTTCCCAGGGACAAACTTTTGATTTGCACCCCCCGTCAAACTTTCGATTTGCACCCCCTTCAAAGTTTTCTCTATATATTTTGCTATTTTTTGCCTTGGTGTCACCCCCCTAAATGGTGTAACCCGGTGTGGTCCGCACCCCCTGCCCCCCCCCCCCTCGCTACACCTCTGAGTTTATTTATATTGTTATTACATCTATGATGACTTCTTTTAAGGCAACATTGCATATTTTATATAGGTTATTTAGGATCATTAACCCTTATAATAATTTTTCACAATCAAACTATATATTGTTGTATAAATAAATTGAGGTTAAACAATGTTCTATAAGTTAGAGCTGTGGAGATATTATAAATTTATCAGAATGTGGACATAATTTGATTCCAACATAAATTACAATTTTTTTCAAGATTCCAGATTAAATTGTTTTTACAAAATTAACAGAATTAACCCAAGTTAATTTCAAGTTTTAACTTTCTTTTGTAAAATTCTCAGAATATAATCCCTTTTTGAGTTTTCAGGATTGACCATTTTGTCTAATTTCCTGAACTAACCCCCTTTCATCAAGTTCCATAACCAACCCCTTTATTCAAATATCTAGAGTAACCTCACTTTTACAAAGTTTCCTATAATGTAACATCTCAAGCCTTCTATGACTTGTAATGTTCCCCAGGTTGTGGCACAGAGTAATGTTATCATAGGTGACGAGCTGGAGATGACCTCCAGACAGAAAACTTTCTCCATATCCCTGTCTAGAGAGATGGTCCCCACAGCTCGTCTTGTTGTCTACTTCCTGAGGGAGCCGGAGGAAATCGTGTCAGATGTGCTCAGCTTTTTTGTTAACGGCACCCGTCAGAATCAGGTAAAAGTAAAAAAAAAAAATTAAGTTCCCTTTTGAATCTTAGCATATGAAGGTATAGTATGGTCAGCAGTGTGGGGCCAAGCATGTTTTATATCTTGAACCCAAATTCCAACTCAAGACTTTCGGGTTAGCAGTTGTATGTTCTACAATTGGACCATGCCATCCTATAACCACACTGTCCTAGAATCAAATAGTTGGTCAATAAATTTGACTTTTTTTTTGCAATTAAAAATGTGCCTTATTATTAGGTAACTTATGTTTTTATTAATCGTCTAAGTAGCATTTTGCAGTGGTGTGGGGGTGCTTAGTCACAAAATGGTAATTTAAATAGAGAGTTGTTTATTTATTTTTTTGCTGTGGGGATTATACAGTACAATAATAATTTCAAACAGTTTTGGACTATTCTCCCCCCCCCCCCTTCCATGCACATCATCACACTAAATGTCAGAGCTCCACCACAAATTGATAAATTAATATCACAAATCAACCCCCCCCCAAAAAAAAAGATTTGCAAGTTTTTTTAAAAATAATTACTAATTGCTATTTGATACAGAAACTTGTAGCAAATCTGTAGCTTAAGTACTGTGACCTATTTTTATTGCAACTTACAAAAAAAAAAAGGACAGCTAAAACTCAGTTTAATTTAAAAAAAGCTTCTGGCATATCAAATCACACAACGCGATTCCATGAGAAATGATCACAAAGATATCATGGACAAAATATCTCAGACAAAATATCTCATGGCTAAAAAATTATATCTTTTGTGTTGAGATATTTTGTCTGGGATATTTTGTCTGAGACCTTTCGTCCTGAGATCATTTGTCCTGAGATCATTTGTCCTGAGATCATTTGTCCTGAGATCATTTGTCCTGAGATCATTTGTCCTGAGATCATTTGTCCTGAGATCATTTGTCCTGAGATCATTTGTCTGAGACCTTTCGTCCTTAGATCATTTGTCCTGAGATCATTTTCCCTGTCACCAATGTAACATGTAACCTGAAACTTATCATGTGTTCAACAAATAAGGAACTTATTATGTATGTAAATAATAAGGAACTTGTTGCCTAAAACGTATCGTGTATGTATATAATAAGGAACTTGTTTATCAAACATCTCTCAGGTCTCTTTGGGGATCAACCAAGGAAAAGATTTCACCAGGAACACCATAGAGTTCAATGCTAAAGCTGACCCAGGGTCCTATGTGGCCTTCAGTGGCATGTTGCTGGACCTGTACAGTCGGGGCATGAGTGATGGCATTACAGAGAATAAAGTAAGAGTTTCTAAGGCAGTGGTTCTTTACCTGTGTGTTCAGTCTCAGGGGTTAGGTGGAGGTCAAGACACATCTGACTCATACGATTCATGATTAGATTTTGTCAGTGTGGATGATAGAACTGTTAAGAAGTGTTCAGTGTATGCGCATCTGAAACTGGTGGGGTTTGATACCTCCAAAATGATTAAGAACCACTATTCTAATGTAAATTTATAAATTTAAACCAGTTTTAAATATTTAATGAATTAGGCTTTGGGGTCTAGATGAGTTCTAAAGGTTTGCTTCTGTAATGGTTTTGTGTAATATTGTACATGTTTTTTTGTAGTTTTGTATATTTTGTGTAGTCTAGCAGTATAAAAAACTTAGAGGACTTGAAAATACAAACAATTTAACATGGATGACTTTAAAATTATTGTGCTTTCAACTTTTAATATTGGTATCTGAACATTAAAATTTCAATGTTTGAAAAAGGATACTCATATATAGTCGTTATTACCATTATTGTGTTACAATCTTTAAAACTAAAATTGACACCAAACATGTCTGAAACAGCTGATTGATGAACTTTTGACCTACGATGAGCTAGCCAACAGCAGCTACAGACACCTGTGGAGGGTGAGTGACACAGATTACGAGTACAGGTTCTTTCACGGCACCGACTACGGCATTGATGCTAACACCACACTGCTGGTAAGTTTTTTCATCTTTTTGTCTCTTGTAAATCTTTTAATCTTTTTGTCTCCATCCTTAGTTTTTTGGTATTTTACCTTCGACTAATTATTTTAAAAAGGGACGGTGTGGTTGGGTAGTAGAGCTAATGACTGATAAAGTCTCTAGTTTTGATACTGGCTTGAGTCTGTTTTACATCCTTATCCACCCAGTTCTGATGGGTACCTAACTCTTGTTAGGGAACAAAGGCGTCTGGGCATAGTACTGACCAAGCTATTCCTTCATATGCTGAGGTCTCTCAAGCAGATGAACTCTACTTCATCTGTCCCATGTGTCTTGGGCACGAACGGGAAATGATGATGATGTTATATATCTAGATCATTATAACAGGTGGACTCTATTTTATCTGCCCCATGTATCTTAGGCATGAACTGGAAAAGATGATGATATATTTAAAAATAAAAAAATATACACATTTCTTTTTGAGACCACCTTGAGCACTGCAAAAGAAAATTTTCCACTCTAATAGTTATCTAAGAAAAATTTATATTAAGAATTTATATCTTATTGAACTATATAAATCCAATTATAAATTGACTTTGTTACACTGCATTTACAATGAAGTCTTGATAAAACATGTTTTGTAATTGCTTGAAATAAATCTCATCCAACAGAGTGCTGGGCTACTGGTTTTGACCGATGCTGATGTCATCAGACTACCAAGTGAGTAAATTAAAAACTTACATGTTTTTTTTTATAAGGAATAAAACAAAACTTATGGCAAATTAACTTGCTCCAGTTTCAGATATACCACTAGAACAGGTTTTTTTTCCTTTGTTATCCAGTTATAAAGTTTGTAAATTAAGCAATGTTAGACAGTTTTTTGTTGTGGTGACATTTACATTACGGCGAGTTACCCTCTTGAAACTAGAGCAGATGAAGTAGACCTCGTCATATGAAGGGGTAGTTTGGTCGGCTGCCTTTACTTACCATAACTTGCATCAGGTACCCATAAGAGCTGGGTAGACTCAGAGACTTCCTACAGACTCAAACCCAGGATTTGAACTCAAGATGTTTGTGTTAGTAGTGGTTAGCTCTACAATCCAACCACGCTGTTTTTGCCATGTGTCTGATGGCCCTTAAAGCAGATAAGTTTAACCTAAACACATAAAGACACTATTGCCAGCCACATTTACTTTCTCCAACTAGAGACAGGTACCAATTAGATTGAGATCTGGAACTGAACTCAAGTGTTTTTGCTGGCCAATTGTGTAGCTTTTTTAAAATACCAGGCAAAGAATGGGAACTAGCATACTGTTAAATCAGTGTTTTGAAGAATTTTTGGTCCCAAACCCACAATAATTTAGCAAAATTCAAACAGAAAATTAAATAGCTTCAAGTTTAAAAACATATTTACTATTTGATTTGTACTTTAAAAAAAAACTGGACTACAAATACACCAATTTTTATTTATTTAGGAAAATTAAACTAATTTTAAAAAATAGCAGTACAGGATAGGCCATTTACTGTATTAAAATTATTTCACTTTCAGCAATTAGGTTACTTGTTGCTTTATGATTATATTCTGTTATATAAATCAGAATCCATGACGTTGGCCCTAATTTGTTATTTACAGGACTGCATGTTATTGAATTAATCATAAGCCCTGTCCTTAGGTTTAATTTTGCTTTAATGGATTAGCTTGCAGGTTAAATAAATCAGATAAATCTCTGGGTGGACTCAGGGATGTCCTCCAGTCACATCAGATAAATCTCTGCTCTTAATTTTTTTTTCAAATTTTCTTTCAAAAGTGGAACAAATCTCAAACTTTCTCTTTATACCAGATCAAAATTCCTGTAACCAGGCCATCGGGCAGTATCCATGTTTCTCTGGGATTGAGTCTGAGTGCTTCACCACAGAACAGAGGTGCAATGGTCAGTTTGATGGCTGTCCCAACGATGGAGCTGATGAATGGGGCTGTAAGTCTATCTACTGTCCAGTTTTTTTTTTCTGTTAAATTTAATTAAAATCTCCCCTACCCCCATCACACTTTTTAAAGTTCTTTTTATAAGGTTTTAGGTTTGTAAGTCTAAAATAAATCTCCATTTCAATGCAAACAATTTCTCGGGGTAAACTGTTATTGGTATTTAAACCCAAGAATGTTTTGTTATTTGTTGGCAGGTAGCTATGAGGAAAAAAATTACCTTTTTAAATCACCAATGGAGAGAGTCAGCAGGGTGATGCGTTACTATGACAACAGCTCTTGGGCCTGGCAGGAAATCTTTGTCAAGTATTTACATCATTAACCATTGATTAATAAATTGGTTTTCATATTCTCTCTTTTTGTAAATATTATAAAATTTATACATAGCCTATAAATATATATATATATATATATATATATATATATATATATATATATATATATATATATATATATATATATATATATATATATATAAGTAAATAATTAAATTAATTAATTAAAAAAAATATATGCATGCTGCAGTAATAATTCTTTCTTTATCAGACCAGATGGTCGAGTTGATTTCCGTGTAGAGGTACCCAAGTACCCACTGACCTGGGTCATCAATGGCATCTCTATCAGTCAGGAACTTGGCTTGGGTATCATGCAAAGGCCAGTCAGGGTAGGTTAATTGATATATTAGATCTGCTAGTTATCAAGTAATGTTCCTCTTTAGACTTAGCGATCCATTTGGGCAGATGAAGTAGAGTTCATGTGTTTCTTGAATTTGTATATGAAGGGATGGTGTGGTCAGTCCAGCTGCCTTTATTTTTGCTAATGTAAGTCAGGTACATTAGCAAAAGTTGAGTGGACACAGGGACGTCCTATAGACACAAGCCTGAACATAGATCTGAATTCAAGACCTTTGGACTCGTAGTCAAATGCTCTAAGTCAGAGTTTCTTCCAGGCATCTCTTAGCGCCCCGAATGAAATGGAATTTATATAGAAAATATATACTTTTAACAGTGTCTGCCCCTCTCCCCAGAAATTTTAGTCCTCCCCCCCTGAAAAGTTAAGGTGCCCCCCCCCCCCCCCCCCCCCCTGGAGTTAAAAGTCTAGAAGAAACACTGCTCTAAGTAAAGCACTGCCTCTAAGTAAAATGTAAACAAAGTTTACTGGGCTATCGATAATCAAAGGGAGACAAGTATCATCAAAGATACATATAACAATAATTATTAGTCATTAGTTGATGCAAAGTATGAAAAATACTGTTTTATAAAGTGGACCAAACAATTCCACCAAAGTAAATTTATTTAACTTCTGACATAAAGATCATTGTTGTTTTGGATAGTATGATGCAACAAGGGCCATGTACATTCAAGTGGAGCATCCTAAATATATTGTGTGGGGAGAACAGGTTGGGGTGAGGGTGACAGTCTTCAACAACTGGCATGAGGATGATTACATGGAGGTAACATTACATTTGTGTCCATGAAAAATTTACTCTTAGTTTCATCACATGCTACATAAACAATTTATTCATAAATGTACAAAGTTTATGATGCACAAAAATATGTTATTTAGGTAGGAATATTAGCCATGAATATTTTATAATTAAAATAAATTAGTTTGTAAAAATGAATTTTTTAGCCAACTTGGATGTCTTGAATTTATAAAACTAAAATATAGATGAAATATTTAGTTTGGTTATTTTTATGCAAATGTCTAGGACAATTAATTTGATGAACAGACACAATTTTTTCTTTTTTCATGTTGCTAGAAATTTTACCTTTCAAGGTTTTTTTTTTACATTTTAAAAAAAAAATCTGGCCAGTTGATTTTTTTTATCAATCACCAACCTCGGTATTTACAATTTTTTATTTATTAAGATGAATACATTTTATTATAGAAATTTACTTAATGAGCGATCTAATTGTGTTAGGTTCTGGTGACAATGCATGCTGGTGAAGACACAGAATTCGTCACAGTTGGAGAAATGGGCTATGTGACCTCATACTCTCCCACCACTCATAAAGGAGATCACCAAACTATAGTCTTTGTAAGTAGGGGGGGGGGACTAACAAGTTATAGTAAGTAGGGGGACTAACAAATTATAGTCTTTGTAAGTAGGGGGACTAATAAGTTATAGTCTTTGTAAGTAGGGTTACTAACCAGCTATATTCTTTGTAAGTTTTGGAATACTAAACCTTAGTCTTTGTAAGTATGTGTTCATAAGCTGTAGATTATATTCCAATATTAGAAGGGGACCATCAAATAACTTTTATGGCAATTACCAGACTATCCAGACTATAGTTCCTATAAGTTAGGCTATTCTTGTACATACAATTTTAATAGTATTTTTACAAAGCAGAAACATGAATTTTTTTTTCAAAATTCTGGTTAAAAATAAGTTAATATGGAATCCAATTTTTTTTGCACACTTATTTTTTTAAAAGAATGAATCATTTTTTCCATTTATTTTGCAAGTACTGTTTACATTGTGATTTAGGAATTAAATTCTGTCTTGTATCTGCAGCTTGAGCCAGGTGACTCCCAGGATATCTACATGCCCATAGTTCCAGCCAAGACTTTTAGAAAAGATAAACTGACCTTCCGCGTCTCTGCCACCTCCTTTATGGTGAAAGATGAATATGTTGGAGAAATGTATGTGAAGGTGGGTCAAGATATCATTGTAGCATCATTATTGTTACTGTTGGGGTTTAGAAATATACATGAAGGTGGGTCACAAGATTAATTTATCATAATTTTGGTTACTGTTTGGAATCAAATTATTTGTGAAAAATTGTTGCATGTAGAATAATATAATAAAAATTTAAGAATAATGACATGGCTCTTATTAGACAAAGTCTAGGCTGTTTTGAAAACTAAGAAGTTTATACAATATTCATAGATAAGAAGTACTTTTAAAAAATACTTTAATAAATTGAAGATAAAGTTCAGACATGAAGAAAAAATGAAAAAGAAAAAGTGAAAGACTAATGAAGACATAATGAAGGTATAGCTGTTTCAAAATTAAGGTACATCCAAGAAGCTATAAAGAAAATATAGCAAGAGTACAGGTGCAAATGTTTACAATACCATGATTTCACAATAATTACATGTTTTTCAAGATTCTCATCTTATCTAATTACATATCCCGTGCCTGCTATTTTCTCACCAGCCTAATGGGGTCCAGAATTACTTCCACACCCCCTACCTGATAGATCTGATCAGATACCCCTCCATTGACATACCCCAGTTTAAGGTCAATGTGCCGGAGTATTTTCGCAAGCCAGAATACAGACTCAATCTGTATGTTCCCCAGTCTCCAAAAGGAATGAACACCGTTTTTGGTAATGAGAATTCTTTTTCATTTAAAAAAAACCCTACATTTTAATACTTTAAAATGATTTTAATTCATTTTATGCTATAGGACAGTTGGATCTATACAATTATTTTTTAAATTAAAATTATTTTTTTTAATACTGGAGCAACCATGTAATTTAACAATTTGAATTTTGCCTGTAAAATCATTTATTTTACTTAAAAATATTTTTGAAAAAATAAACTGTGATATTTTTTAATTACTTTGATTCATTCTATGCAAACTAGGCTATATAATTTGTTGGTCTAAATATAAGGGCCATTCATTTTTCATTTTTTTAAAAATATAGCTGAACAAATGCAGTTTTTAGATCACAATTTTTAAAAATAGTAGGCACTATTTATGATTGCCCAGTTGTTATAATATTTAACAAGATCATAACCATCTTAAAACTAAAGTTTACAATCAACATAAACTGATACTTTTTTTCTATTCCTAATTACAAGGTGATGTGGTCACTCCCGGATTCTTTGAGGATTATCTCAATGCAGAAAATATTCTGTACAGGCCCTATGGTAGTGGGGAGATGGTGACCTTCAACTTTGCCTACAATCTGCTGGCTCTCCTGTTTATGAGGTCATCCAACCAGCTGGAGATGGGGCAGACAAAGAGGGTTTTGAGAGAGATGAATATTGGTAAGGGACATAAATCAGTTATAGGGGTGTGAGTTGGCAATTAAGGGGAGGCTATAAGTTAATGGTAAGAGAGATAAATCAATTAAAGGGGTGGGAGTTGGCAATTAAGGGGAGGCTATATATGGTAAGGGAGATAAATCAATTAAAGGGGTGGGAGTTGGCAATTAAGGGGAGGCTGTAAGTTAATGGTAAGAGAGATAAATCAATTAAAGGGGTGGGAGTTGGCAATTAAGGGGAGGCTATATATGGTAAGGGAGATAAATCAATTAAAGGGGTGGGAGTTGGCAATTAAGGGGAGGCTATATATGGTAAGGGAGATAAATCAATTAAAGGGGTGGGAGTTGGCAATTAAGGGGAGGCTATATATGGTAAGTGAGATAAATCAGTTATAGGGGTGGGGGTTGGCAATTAAGGAGAGGCTATAAGTTAATGGTAAGAGAGATAAATCAATTAAAGGGGTGGGAGTTGGCAATTAAGGGGAGGCTATATATTGTAAGGGAGATAAATCAATTAAAGGGGTGGGAGTTGGCAATTAAGGGGAGGCTATATATGGTAAGGGAGATAAATCAATTAAAGGGGTGGGAGTTGGCAATTAAGGGGAGGCTATATATGGTAAGGGAGATAAATCAATTAAAGGGGTGGGAGTTGGCAATTAAGGGGAGGCTATATATGGTAAGTGAGATAAATCAGTTATAGGGGTGGGGGTTGGCAATTAAGGAGAGGCTATAAGTTAATGGTAAGAGAGATAAATCAATTAAAGGGGTGGGAGTTGGCAATTAAGGGGAGGCTATATATTGTAAGGGAGATAAATCAATTAAAGGGGTGGGAGTTGGCAATTAAGGGGAGGCTATATATTGTAAGGGAGATAAATCAATTAAAGGGGTGGGAGTTGGCAATTAAGGGGAGGCTATATATGGTAAGGGAGATAAATCAATTAAAGGGGTGGGAGTTGGCAATTAAGGGGAGGCTATATATGGTAAGGGAGATAAATCAATTAAAGGGGTGGGAGTTGGCAATTAAGGGGAGGCTATATATGGTAAGTGAGATAAATCAGTTATAGGGGTGGGGGTTGGCAATTAAGGAGAGGCTATAAGTTAATGGTAAGAGAGATAAATCAATTAAAGGGGTGGGAGTTGGCAATTAAGGGGAGGCTATATATTGTAAGGGAGATAAATCAATTAAAGGGGTGGGAGTTGGCAATTAAGGGGAGGCTATATATGGTAAGGGAGATAAACATTTAAAGGTGTGGGAGTTGGCAATTAAGGGGAGGCTATATATGGTAAGGGAGATAAATCAATTAAAGGGGTGGGAGTTGGCAATTAAGGGGAGGCTATATATGGTAAGTGAGATAAATCAGTTATAGGGGTGGGGGTTGGCAATTAAGGAGAGGCTATAAGTTAATGGTAAGAGAGATAAATCAATTAAAGGGGTGGGAGTTGGCAATTAAGGGGAGGCTATATATGGTAAGGGAGATAAATCAATTAAAGGGGTGGGAGTTGGCAATTAAGGGGAGGCTATATATTGTAAGGGAGATAAATCAATTAAAGGGGTGGGAGTTGGCAATTAAGGGGAGGCTATATATGGTAAGGGAGATAAATCAATTAAAGGGGTGGGAGTTGGCAATTAAGGGGAGACTATATATGGTAAGAGAGATAAATCAAATATAGGGGTGGGAGTTGGCAATTAAGGGGAGACTATATATTACTGATAAGGGAGATAAATCAATTAAATGGAGGCCAATGAGATCTTTGTGTAGGCTAGATGTAATTAGGAAGGAAGGCCAATTAGCTACAGGGAAGCTATACAGATCTTAAGTGTTGGTTAATTAATAAAGGAGTCAATTTTGTTTAGGGACAGTTAATTAGATGCAGGCTAGGTGCTATTGGTAAGAGAGGCAAGTCAGTTAAAGGGAAGCTAATCAAGAATTTCAGAAAAAAAACATTTGATATAAGGAGTAAATTTTAAATGTCCAGAAAATTTATGAGACCAAAATTTTTCAGTACCATTTAACCAAGGACATAAACTAAGCACAGTATAAATACACCTCGTTATTGTGTTGGTTGAATATTTAAAAAATACTCCCCCCCCCTCCGATTGCTCTTTCAGCGTTGCAGAGAATGCTGGGCTACATGAACGCGGCTGACGGATCTTTTAGAATGTTCAGGGATGATGAACACTCTAGCTTGTGGTAACATTAAATTAGTGGGTCTGTTAGGACTGTGAGGATATTAATGCAACTAGCCAAACATCCATACAAACAATCACTTGATAGGATGCTATGCTTAGTCTGAAGTTTATTCTCACATAGTCATTTGGATGATTTACATCAACTAAACATCTTTCTTGTTCAGAGACGTATGCCAGACTTCTTTGATCACCTTGTTGAGGCAACCTCTTTCTCACAACACCTAGACTGAACTCAGACTTTCGATTCAAACACTGTAGACTTAACTGTAACTTCTTTCCTACTCATCAACCTAGATAAACTTCCTCTTACTATAAGCACCTAGACAAAAAGTAAATTAACCTTTTTCTCCACAGCAACACAAAATGTTAGAGTCTTACATATAGTGTCATGGTTCTATTTTATACATTAGTACCAATATATGAGGATGGCATGGCCTAGCAGTAGAGAGTTAGACTGCTAACCCGAGAGTCTCGAGTTCAAATCTGGGTTCAAATCAGTGGAATGTCCAGGAGTCCACCCAGCTCTGATGGGTACCTAACTTACGTTAGGGAATCAAAGGTGGCTGGGCATAGTGCTGACTACACTATCCGTTCATATGCAGAGGTCAATGAATCAGATGAACTCTACTTCATCTGCCCCATGTGTCTTGGGCACAAACGGGATTAAGAAGAAGAAGTACCAATATACATTTGCACTAAAATACCATAATAAAACACATCATAACATGGTCCATTTAAAAAAAAAAGTAACCAGACTCCTTTTTTTTCCATTATTTAAATAAAAGTTGCTAGTGCTATAATATTTAGTTATATATTAAAAAAATGTACCCTCAATTTTTCTATAATGCAGGTTGACAGCTTTTGTTGGAAAAAATCTGGCTAAGGCAGGGGATGTGGGGGACTGGGAACAGGACCTGTACATACCCCAGGTGTTTGTCAGTAAAATTGTCAACTACATCTGTAGCAGACAGAACACAACCACTGGAGCTTTTGAACCTTCTGAGCATGAGATTGCCTATGACAGGAAGATGGTAAATCTTTTGTGTTTGATGATTATAATTAAACCCCAAGTCAGTTGAGAATAAGGCTGTCCCAAAAAACATAGGGATTTGAACTTGAGGCAGGGGCTGCATTGAAGGGCTTAGGACAGATAACTCTGGTGATATGCAGTTGGTGGCTCACGGATGGAAAATGATGATGATGGATATTATTGTCTGTTTTTTAATACATATATTTTGTAAATTGTAAAAGTTTTTTTGTGTTACAACAGATTGGCTGGGACTTAAATTTTTTATCTATAAGTAGGCCTATCAACATATTTTGTTTGTATGATTGAAGCAAGTGATTTTAAAAAATTAAAATTAAATATTTCACCAAAAGATAAAAAAACAACTAAAAAAACCTTACATTTTCTTTACAATGACCCAATATTTCAATAATTTACCATCTTTTGTTATTTTTTCACCAGGCGTCATTGAAAGATATGAAGTCCAGTGTCATGACAACGCACACAATCCCACTAACAGCTTATGTGCTTATAGCTCTCTATGAGATGACTGACTTCACAAAGGTGAGAGCTTAAAGGGAGTTAACTACAAATGAAAATACTGAGAATGTTCTTGATGTTAGAACTAATGGGAGCTAATCACAGGATTAAAGTATTTCAAGATGTTAGGACTTGTTAGAAATCATTATGAAATGAATAATATAAATAATTACAAATTAATAGCTTATATAATTGTTTAGAGAGTATTTGGCATGAGAAGTAAATCTTGAATTTTCTTGATACAAATTAGAAGAGGGTTGACTGGAAAGTATAAGTATTTATAAACACAATAGATGCTTAATTAACATATGTATATCACACATTACCTAATTAAAGCAGCATCTAGTCTTTTGGTTAAACTTGCTAACTTTTACCACCTTTGTGTGCAGGGCACAGTTCCATGTCTGGAGACCGCTAAAAGAAATGCAGCAAACTTCCTGCAGCGGCAGAGGAACCAGCTGGGTCAGGATGACATTTTCTTCATGGCCATCACAGCTTACGCCCTGTCCCTGAGCTCCACTAGCCACAGCATTGTCAATGACCTCTGGCGCCTGAAGCGGAATGACTGTAAGTCAGATAAAAGTCATCACATTGGTGTGGTTGATACTGATTTTTTTTAAAAAATACAAAGCATATACTTGTTAGTTTTTAAAATATGTTTTGAGAATTTTAAATCTTTATTTAATTAATTGCTTTTTCTCTTTTATTCAAGAGTGAGGAATTTTTTTTAAATCATAAAGCCTTTATTCTTAAATTAGCTTGTTGCCAGATTTTTAAACATACATTTAGATTTAGTTTATTTATGTGTCAAAATTGAAAAAAAAAAAAAATCAGATTTGACTAACAATTGTGTATTGAATATTAAAGAAGCTACTTTCTTTTTAAAGTTTATATTATATGAATATACTTGCCAGATTTTTAAACCTTTTCAAGTTAAATTTCATATTCTGGTATTAACTCAACACACAGCTGACTTCACTTACTTTGCTGACCAACTGGTGTATGAGAACCCCACTGCTATACAAAACAATGTAAGGTACCTCATGCCCAGGCAAGAACTTCTCAATGATGCCTACGCTGTTCAGGCCACGGCCTATGCCCTGATGGCCCACATCATGGCGGACAGGGACAGCAAGATAGAGAGGGACATGAGCATGGCCTGGATAAACACCATGAGAAATTCTTTTGGAGGATTTTCATCCACACAGGCAAGGCAGTTTGGTTTGATTAGAATAAATTCAATCACATAAATTTTAACATCAAGAAAATACTGCTGCATCAATTTTACATCCGTAAAAATGTGGTTTCAACAAACCCATGGCTTTGCACCTTGATTTTTTTGGGTAATACACTTGCATCTTTTTTCATGTTTATTATTTTTATAATTTATATTGCTATTCCAACTTAAATAAAAGCCATCTAGATTATTTTCTATATAAATATCCAAGGTTAAGTTGAAAGCATTGCAGTTGTTATTTATAAATATATCTGCTCTAGACTTTGGTAATTTGCATGTTTTTAATGATAAAATACTCTATCTTTATACAAAAGCAAACACAAACAAGAAATAAAGTACCTTCCCTTTGAAGAATATGAACTTCCTAAGTTATTATTATGAATTTGAATTTTTTATAAACTGGAATAACATGTAATAAATAATGTGAATTGCAGGATACTATTGTTGCCATGGAAGCACTATGGAGATACACCTTACAGGATTTCAACAGAAATGAGTTTGATCTGTCAGTTGTTTTAGAGTCCATGGGCTCGGCAGGCTGGCAGTCAGTGATCCAGGTTGCCCAGAATAGTTTCACTGACCTGCGCAGAATATTTGTAAGCAGTATTGGATGTTTATCATCATTTTTCATTAAGTATAATACATATATATCACTCTTGAGATGCAGGGTTTCTCTACATTATAAGTAAAACAATATCATTATTCCATGAAAGGGGTCTTCTATCCCCATCATCTTCTGACACAAAAAAACAGACCCCTTTCCCTACCCTATTAATAGGATGTCACACTTTATCTACACTATCCCTCCCCTCTCTAAACGGCAACATTTTTACAAATGTGTTTTATTTTACCAATCATAAATAAGGTGGACCAGCATTAGGTATTCAACGTTTATTACAGTTTTTGAAAAAGTGTAAAAAACCTCTGTGCAATTTGATATTAGTTAATTATATTACCAGATTTTTAAAGTGCTGCACACCAACAAAGTTATTCATTTTAAAAAGTTTGTTTTTAAAATTCTTTTTTATTTAATAATAAACATGTAATTCCACATATGTGATACCTGTAACACTCTAAGACTCAATATATCAGATAACTGTAACTCTCTAATGTTCATTTTGCTAGTTGCCAATGGATGGAGTGTACGGTTTTGTTATCCCAACAGCTCAAGGTGTTGGTCGTGCCATGCTACAGGTTGTACAATCATTTTTTGTTTTGTTTTTATAAAATAGAGATTTAAGAAATGTTGGAAATTACAGAAAATTTATTTGTTTTAAATTATGTTTCCTGCGGGTTTTTTAAAAATTTGAGATGAATAAATTTTAGCTGACATTTTATAATTTAATCAGTGAAAACTCAATCGCAACAGAATAACAAATTTTAATTATAGTTTAATTACTATAAGTTTTAAAAATCTGCATGATAAGCTTCATATTTCTGTTTTTTGTTAAACTTTTCTAGTTAGTTATTCATAAAAAAGTTCTGAGAACATATTTTACATTCATTAATGAAGTTTGAAAAGAATATCTGTGTTTCCTATCAACTTTCATGACAGTTGTAACTTTTCCAGTTGACTGTCACTGCTAACGTTGAGTATGAAGAACTGATGAAAACACAGCAGCACTACGACAATAAACCGGATGAGGATCTGATCCAGTTTTTTGATGTGCAGATACAGACCAGCTGGTCAGGACGCAACGACTCCATCATGCTCTTTACTTCCTGTGTCAGGTGAAGGTCAAGAGCTAAGAATCATGAGCTTTAAGCTCTCTGAGTTGTAGCTAGACTAATTGATGGAAGCATGATACTTAATGTACAAAACCTTAACATTAATTATTTATAGATAGAACATTGTAAAGAAACATGATTTTTTAATCTATAATAAATATAGAACAATTAAAATCAGTTCCTTGAAAATTTAAATTATCTGAGTTGTTGATAGACTAATTGTTGAAAACATGATACTTAATGTACAAAACCTTAACAAAACTTATTTATAGATAGAACATTGTAAAGAAACATGATTTTTTAATCTATAATAAATGTAAGTAGAATAATAAAAATCACTTCCTTGAAAATTTAAATTCTCTGAGTTGTAGATAGACTGATTGATGGAATTAGGATATTTAATCTACAAAACTTTAACAAGACTTATGTATAGCTAGAACATTATATAGTAAAGTGATTTTTTAAATCTATAAAACATATAGTTAGAACAATGTGTACCCTCGTTCACTCCGTACAACAACATACACGTCAACACACCCGGCCTCGCGTCTCACTACATGCTACATACACACACGCAGTGACCCGTTCCACGTATTCACCTTTCATACACATTACATCACCACAATATTCTTAAAATTTTACTTTTATCTGCTCATTTATTCAATAAAAATGACTGACCCTGACATCCTCTGTCTGCTCCAGCTGGCTGTACACAGAGAGAAGTTTGACCTCTGGCCTAGCTGTCCTTGAAGTGGACATCCCCACAGGTTTCATTGTCATGAACGACACACTCAGGTCCTACGTCAGGTCTAGGGTGGTGCCCAACCTCAAGCGAGCTGAGTTTTACGGTCGGAAGGTTGTCTTCTACTTTGATTATGTGAGTTTCTTGTTACAATACAAAGGTTGTCTTCTACTTTGATTATGTGAGTTGATTGTTACAATATGAAGGTTGTCTTCCACTTTGATTATGTGAGTTGATTGTTACAATATGAAGGTTGTCTTCTAATTTGTGTGAGTCCATTGTTACAATATGAAGGTTGTCTTCTACTTTGATTATGTGAGTCCATAGTTACAATACAAAGGTTGTCTACTACTTTGATTATGTGAGTCCATAGTTACAATACAAAGGTTGTCTTCCACTTTGATTATGTGAGTTGATTGTTACAATATGAAGGTTGTCTTCTAATTTGTGTGAGTAAATTGTTACAATATGAAGGTTGTCTTCTACTTTGATTATGTGAGTCCATAGTTACAATACAAAGGTTGTCTTCTACTTTGATTATGTGAGTCCATAGTTACAATACAAAGGTTGTCTTCTACTTTGATTATGTGAGTTGTTACAATATGAAGGTTGTCTTCTACTTTGATTATGTGAGTTGTTACAATATGAAGGTTGTCTTCTACTTTGATTATGTGAGTTGATCGTTACAATATGAAGGTTGTCTTCTACTTTGATTATGTGAGTTGATTGTTACAATATGAAGGTTGTCTTCTACTTTGATTATGTGAGTTGTTACAATATGAAGGTTGTCTTCTACTTTGATTATGTGAGTTGTTACAATATGAAGGTTGTCTTCTACTTTGATTATGTGAGTTGTTACAATATGAAGGTTGTCTTCTACTTTGATTATGTGAGTTGATTGTTACAATATGAAGGTTGTCTTCTACTTTTACTAAGTGAGTCCATTGTTACAATACAAAGGTTGTCTTCTACTTTGATTATGTGAGTTGATTGTTACAATATGAAGGTTGTCTTCTACTTTGATTATGTGAGTTGATTGTTACAATACAAATGTTGTCTTCTTATTTGATTATGTGAGTCCATTGTTACAATATGAAGGTTGTGTTGTCTTCTACTTTGATTATGTGAGTCCATTATTACAATACAAATGTTGTCTTCTACCTTTATTGTGTGAGTTTATTTTTGCAATACGAAGGGTAACTTATGCTTTATGTGTACTATGTGAATTTTTTGTTATGATACAAGGGTAATTTATGCTTTATGTTACTATGTGAGATTATTGTAATGACACAAAGTTTGACTTCTGCTTTATGTGTACTATGTGAGTACATTGAATACATAAGTTTTCTGTTTTACTTGTATGTGTTTAATCTTTTACACAGAGGGAAAAAATATTTGTATTTTTAAAATCAACACATTTATCCTGAAATTTTTTAGGCTACTGTCAAATTATTTTTCAATAATCAAGTTTTTTCAATTGAGATATTTCATATTATTAAAATATATAAATAAAAAAGTTTTTGTATGATATAATTTTGTTTTTTTACAAATTTCAATAAAATTTTTATTTTTGATAATCTATAAATACATATTAATAAAAAAAATAATAATTTAATAACTTGCATGCGATGTTATGAATAATTTTAATAGATGCTTTTAAAAAGTTTATATAAATTCAATTAAAACAAGCAAAAAACTTGACAAAAATTTCACTGTCTTTTAACTTTCAGCTGGATCAAAGTAAAACCTGTGTTGACTTTAGAGGTGACCGGTGGTATCCCATTGCAAACACTACCAGAGAACATAGGATTAGAGTTTATGATTATTATGAGCCAGGTATGAGGAAACATAAAAATATTTTTATCTATTTAATTTTTAAAGTTTATATTATACACAATATGATGAATTAGTTGCCAAAGTCCTGATTTAGAAATTTTACACATTAAATTGGAAAAAGAGATGCTACACTTTTAATGTTATTTTAGAAGTAATTTATTAATAGTATACATTATTCATTGTTTACTAAAATATTTCACTTAGTTATTACATTTTTCAGTATTTTTAGATATACACAACTAAAAACTTTGTCTCCCTCTTTTTTTTACTTTCTCGTATATACGTAGTATAGAGAAAGTATTGTAATCGTGCAAAAAAAAAAAATCGAGATTTTTACAAATCTCGACGTTTTACACCTCACTGATACGGAAAAACATAATTTTGCAATCTTGTCCGTATGTCTGTGTGTGTGTGTGTCTGTGTGTCTGTCCGTGTGTAAACACGATAACTTGAGTACCGTTACAGCTAGGTTGATGAAATTTCATATATAAGTATTTTATCAAAATCGTAGATCCGTATCAACTTTTGAGCGATTTCCGATAACCGGAAGTGGTACTTTTCCTACTTTGAATTTTTTAAAAGCCTATAACTTGAGTACTATTTCAGATAGATAAATGAAATTTCACATGTAAGTAAAAGATCTAATTCTCTACCTTCTGTTAAATTTTGAGTAATTTCCGTTGACTGGAAGTAGTAATTTACGCTACTTCCGATTTCTCAAAAAACTAATGTAAATTTTAAAAGTACTAATAATATTGCGCACTAATATGCGCTTTTTTTATTTGCGTTCACTTGGTGTGCAATTAATTTGTCTACGAGATTTTATTCTATTTTTAAAACTTTAAGTATTTATAAACCGGGAGTGATCTCCCCTAAACTTTCTCGAATATTCTTATATAAAATAACAGGGGATGGAAACTCGGGCTATAGACATGATTTTTAATCCATTTTAAATACTTAAAGTTTTAAAAATAGAATAAAATCTCGTAGACAAATTAATTGCACACCAAGTGAACGCAAATAAAAAAAGCGCATATTAGTGCGCAATATTATTAGTACTTTTAAAATTTACATTAGTTTTTTGAGAAATCGGAAGTAGCGTAAATTACTACTTCCAGTCAACGGAAATTACTCAAAATTTAACAGAAGGTAGAGAATTAGATCTTTTACTTACATGTGAAATTTCATTTATCTATCTGAAATAGTACTCAAGTTATAGGCTTTTAAAAAATTCAAAGTAGGAAAAGTACCACTTCCGGTTATCGGAAATCGCTCAAAAGTTGATACGGATCTACGATTTTGATAAAATACTTATATATGAAATTTCATCAACCTAGCTGTAACGGTACTCAAGTTATCGTGTTTACACACGGACAGACACACAGACACACACACACACAGACATACGGACAAGATTGCAAAATTATGTTTTTCCGTATCAGTGAGGTGTAAAACGTCGAGATTTGTAAAAATCTCGATTTTTTTTTTTTGCACGATTACAATACTTTCTCTATACTACGTATATACGAGAAAGTAAAAATGGATTAAAAATCATGTCTATAGCCCGAGTTTCCATCCCCTGTTATTTTATATAAGAATATTCGAGAAAGTTTAGGGGAGATCACTCCCGGTTTATTTAAAGCTTGAATTTTCTCAATAGATAAATCCATGTAGGTTTTAAAAAGGAAGGGAGACAAATCTTTATTCTATATATATATCTATAATAATTGGAAGTGTAATATCTAATTGAAATATTCTAGTTGTTTCCCTGACCAGTTAAAATTTTAAATAATAGTAATAATAAAGGAAATAATACTTACAACTAAATTTACATCCCAAATAATTACATGATATTCAAGAGATAGATTTAAAATAAAATTACCTATAACTTTCTAATACCCAAAACTGTCCCTTTCATATTAAACTGTGTTCACGTTTGTATTCTCTCCCCTTGTCCAGGTATGCACAGGACCAGGTTATACACAGTGCAGAACCTTTTCCTGATGAACATCTGTTTTGTATGTGGGTCCTACCAGTGTCCTTACTGTCCATACTTCAACGCAGCATACGTGGCCAGGGCCAGTCTAGGCTTATGTTTGTTGGTGATTGTCTTGTCATTGTTACATAGAGCATTTCACATTACGTGATTTTTTCCCCCCTCACATTTTATGATTTAATGTTGTCTACAGTTTCATACAGTATTTCATTAAAATTTTTATTTCCACATTTTATTGTTTATAGTAACATAGAGCATTTCACATTTCATGATTTTTTTCTCATTATTTGATGTTGTCTATAGTTACATACAGCATTTCCTATTACCACATTAAATTTATTTACACTTAAATAGAGTATTTAACATTAGACTTTTTCTTCACATGTGTGATTTGTTATTGTCTATAGTTACTTAAATCATCTTTCAATAGATGAATTTTTTCACATATTTGATTTGATTTTGTCTGTTGTAAAATAGTCTATTTCACACTTGATTATTGTTTTTCACATGTGTGCCTACATCATTGTCTGTAGTTTAATAAAGCACTTCATGTTAGATACAATTGTTTGCATGTGTATTATTATGTGAAAAAACTATTGCTAGGCTCCATGTTACTAATTTACTAAAACATTTCACATTCCATGATTATTCCACATGTATTTTTTGTTACAAAGAACATTTAACATTAAATGATTGTTTCATATAATTAAGTGATCTCCAAATAGAATTTTGTACATTACATTTAAACCATTAAAAAAATGTTTAATGGAAATGATTGGGTAATTTAAACTCACAATTGTATTATGTTTCAACAGTTCATTTTTTATTCAAATCCTGGAAAAAACATAATCTGTGAATGAAAAATTCCCTTACCACTGGATTGTCTATTTGCATTTATGTCTGCTTGTTTGCATGTATATTGCCATGTGTGTCTCTTTTTATGTTCGATAATTCTGTGACTTTTTTAACAGAAAAACATATGAAATCCATGACTAACAAATAAATATTTTTTCTTTGTTTTCCTTTTTTTTTGCTTTTTTCAAATGTTAATATATATATTTTTTTTTACAATTTTTAACTTTAAAATTTAAAATCTTTAATTAATGTAATTAAATTGTAACTCATTTTTAAAAAAAAACAACCAGTGAATAGGTTTAATAAAATTTTTATAAAACAAATTTTAGTTTTTAATACATATCAATAATATAAGCTGCCAGTTAGTGTGTCAGTCAGTCTTCAGTATGAGCACTTTGTCTTTTTGCTGGAGAAAGTGCACTTTTTCTCATAGAATTTTTATAGTCTATTCATGATTACAACATGCTGGTCAAATTGATGCTATGTTATATTATTATAAGTATTTTGAAGAAAGATCTGGCTAAATTTTGTTATTTTGTTGAAGGAAAGGAATTAGCTTATTTTGGGTTTCTGAAGTGAAGTTTTGTAGGTAAGCAGTTTTTAATACAATTATGTACCTCTGACCATGTTTTATACAGTTACTTTGTATGATATTTTTCTTGAAAATATTAATGGAAATCATTGACGATTTGGTTGTTGTGTATTCTATTTCGAACACTATTCTTTAGTTTTGTAAATTGATATTGAGTTATCTACCGTGTTATTTCATGAAAGGTAACTGTTACCGATTTAATTTTTTCTGTTTTATTTGAGTTCCTTCCCTTTTATCTTTAGCTTTTTCAATAAATCATTAAATGATGCAACCGTCTGAAACTATACAGGGAGGGGGGGGGGGGGTGAGAGAAGGGGGAGATAAGAAAGTTATAGAATGCATTTTTGTTATAGTAAGGATGAAGATAAGTAAAAGCCAGAGTTCTTCCCCAAATATAACTAAGGCCTACCAAGACCACCACCATCTCCCCTACAAAGAGTTACTGTAAAAGAAACAATTGTAAACAGTAAGTCGTAGTTAAACTTCTTAAGGGGGTAAGCTGCCGAAAAAACCAACTTCTCAATTAAAACGTTTTATTGATTTATTTATGTATATCTTAGGGTACTTAAAGGAAAATATTTGCAAGCATCAAGAACTCTTTTGAAAATATGGTTGTCATGGCAACGGCTGCCATCTTGGAAAAAACTACCTTTTGTGGAGTTCTAAAATGTCATAAAGTAACATATATACCGCCTATATAATCATTGATCCTTCTTGTACTAACACTAATATAGTCAGCTGGCTAGTTTTTCTAACTGAAAACACTCTAGAAATATTTTTTTGAATTTTCAAAATTTGGTATGGAGAAATTACATTGAAATTAATGCTTAATTTAACGGAATTTCACCATAAAGAAACTTTGAAAATTTGAAAAATATATATCAGCTGTTTTTCTCTTACAAAAACTAGCCAGCTGTTTCTAAAATGACAACTAAAAATACCAATAATGTTTAATTGGGTTAGCCGTACCATGGTCTAAAAAGCGGAAATTTGGTTTCTTCTAGTTATCTTTCAATCTTGTATCAATCAAAGTGAATAACACTTGGAAGAAATAACTAAAGCTCTGACTGATACATCTAAGTATATTCGTATTGTTATTGTTCATCGAAATGTATTATAAATAAATATGAATAATTAATTTTATGTTGAAATTTGGTTTACTAAATCACGGTAGTCCATTTGTCGGAAGCCTATATGTCGCGAGTCAATTATGACACGCGCCCATTTGATAGGAGCCTATGTGACTGGGCTATTTTGACTGGGTCTTTTTTATCGAGGGCCACTTTGTCGGGGTCTTTTTGATGAGGCCGTTTTGTCACTAGCCGTTATATATATATATATATATATATATATATATATATATATATATATATATATATATATATATATATATATATATATATATATATATATATTGAAAATGCATTGTTGTTGAACTGTTTAAGATAAGGATCATTAGATTACACACATTTTTTGACATATTGGCTGCCCCTTCTTTTGATAAAACGAGCGATGAGTTGATACGATTTGCCACAAAGAATGTTTATTGAATTTAGTCTGTCATTTTTAATTTAATGTCTTAGGGTTTATGACTTTGCAAAACACCAGACCTAAGTTTATATACATTTACAACAGCGGTCTCCAAACTTTTCAGCCCGAGGGCCGCATTTGTTATCAAATACAAGTTCGGGGGCATCTCTTTTGGCATCTCTTCGGGGTGTCGGAACACCCCCCCCCCCAAAGAACATCTCTTAAAGGAAATGTGATGCAAAAGTTGTAATATTAGGAAAGTCTCCCTTAGGCAAATACTTATAAAACCCACCCGCCCTTTTTTGAACTTGTCTCTAAGGAGATCATTTGCTGGGCAGCTGGTCACATTTATATCAAAGGTAATTGCACCCAATTCTACATTTTCGATTTGTTTTGAATGTTTCCTCAAACATTTTTTTTCCGTGAAGAAAACCATCTCCGCGGGCCGGATGAGAGGACCACGCGGGCCGCAATCGACCCGCGGGTCGTAGTTTGGAGACCCCTGATCTACAACCAGGCTATACAACTCCATTATATCAAACGTTTTCGTACTTTTAGATAATTGCATTGTATAGAACAGCTATTCTATCATCCTATTCTCTACATCTGTCAGACGGTTGTTGAGGCACCATGGTTGCCTATGCCCCAATGCCTTGCCATCCGTCTGGTGCCCTCAGAGAGTTTGCAAAAGACGATCGGGTCCCGTCCCCAATGTCATTCAGCCATTTTATCCTTTTTTACCCTCGCTATCTACTCCCCCCCCCCCCCCCCCTTCACTGAAGTACATTAAAACATGAGATATCTCATTTCTAGGGCCTGGATCCGTTGCTTGTAGCATGTTTTGGGTGTTCATGCCTCTCATCCACTTCACTATCCAAACAGCTCCCAATCTAGCACCAGCAATCAGAGGCGTAGCGAGGGGGGGGGGGGGCGGGGAACATATGTCCCCGGGCGCCGACCTTAGGGGGGCGCCAAAATGGGTTGGAAAAACAAATTAAAAGTTTGAGGGGGGGGGGGGGTGCAAATTAAAAGTTGAGGGGGGGGGGGTGCAAATCGAAAGTTTGAAGGGGGGTGCAAATCAAAAGTTAGTCCCCGGGCGCCAGGGAAGGGTCGCTACGCCTCTGCCAGCAATCTCACTAAAATGTCTCGTAAAAGTTAACAAAGTAAAACTGGTATGGGGAACCTTTGGAGGGGAATATTATTGGGGCATGACAACATTACATCGCTAAGTCCCGTTTCTGCTATCAGTAGCTTGAGCTCCCTGATATGAAGAGAGTTGACCAGTATCTCCTTCTGTTGTTGACCGAACCCAATGACTGAATCTTTTCACCTAAATCGTGACCGTTATTATTCTGGTTTTTTATAATTTTAATATCCTATGCTGTTCAGTTTACAGCATGACTAAATTAGTATATTCAATAGATTAGTAATTTTGAAAACCTAGAAATAAATTGTAAATTTTTCAAAAAATAAATAAATATATTTTATTTATTATTTTCAATTTTTTTAAATAAAGTAATATATAAGTAATATATAGGTCAAGGTCATGATAAAATACTACTTAACACCCCAAAGTCAACTGTTAACAAAAAATAACCATTGTTTCATCATAAATAACCATTTAACATAAACATTTGCTTCTGTGTTTCTCGCTAATGTTTTAATAAATATGACCCTTGTGCAACAATCTACATAGGACCATTCGTTGCTAGCGTCCCACTTATGGGACGCTTGTTGTACATTTTATATAAAGAAGTAGTTTAAAAAATTGCTACTTTTAAATTTTTATCAGGTAGAAATATGGTACTGCTAGAAGTTTCAAAAGTATTTTGCGCTTAAAATGCTAATATTTAAAAATATATGATTTTCCTGTGCACGTGTTTTCTTTTTCCGCCATTTTGACAAGTCTAGCAAAAACCGGCACAATAACTTTTAACTAAATTTAATTTTTCACAAAACCCACACAAATTCAATAGTCTAACCATTTTCAAATAAACTGAAACATAATTCGTGTTTTAAATAGTTTTTAATTAATTTCAGCATTTTTTTTAACAAGCGTCCCATAAGTGGGACGTTAGCAGGATATGGGTTTAGAGTAAGGACAATAGGGGCACTGGTAGGACCCACACACAAAGCAATTGTTGAGCAGGAACTAGTTTCTTGTAGTATACATTGTTGTATTATGCATGCCTGTAGGAAAAAATGTATAAACATTAAAAAATAATATGATGTAAAATTAAACTTTTTTATTAGTAAAATGTTTTTAAAAATCTAACTATACCTTTAGAAAAAAATAAAAAAATAGAAATAAAAAAAATAAAAACTATAAATTTGAAACTTCAACATCAAATTTTCTTTTCAATATAGGAAAAATATACATTATATTGTAGGCTTCATTCAGAAAAAAACTTATGTTAAAATTATTCCTGATTTTCTTTCTTGACATTTTTATAGAGGTGTTTCCCAAAATTAAATTGGGTCTATATTTTCTTTTGGTTAACACACGACTAAAACATACCTGGTTCGTAATAGTCATACACCCTCATACGGTGCTGGATTGTGGCATTGGCGACAGGGTACCATCGGTCAGCTCGGAAATAAACACAAGTCTTGCTTTCATCAAGCTGGTTGGGAGGGAAAAGGTGTAGTAGAACTTTTACAACTCATAAAAGCATTTTATTATAATTATATATTAGTTTGTTTTTATTTATTGTATTGTGTTATCTTTATAGGTCTAAGTATTTATTATATTTATTAATGACGGACAGAACTCATAAATGTTGAATGTGGGAAATAGTAAGCAATTTGTGTGTGGTATAAAAATATCCTCATTTAAAAAAAAGGTCCACCTGGGGTACGTTACTTCGAAAACTGTATGGGAGACACTAGAATGGTTGGGGGATTTGAAAAAAGGAAGACTGCAGTAGTTAGGTCATCTATAAAGAATGACTGATCACAGGGAGGTAAAAGTGGTATATAATCAAAACCCCAAAGGGAACAACCAAAAGGCCAGCATAGGCTGAGATGAATAGATGTTTTGGTGACAGACCTAGACAGGCTCTAAAGAAGAAGACAGCAAAAGGTGGTAAAGCAGGCCAAAGATCTCCATGGTCAACCTGCAGAGCCACACAGAAGAACACTTGGATGGATGAATGGTTGGGCTATGCTTCTCAGTTAAAGTAAAGTTAGCAATGTGTTTGTATTAAACAAACAGTATTGAGTTTTGAAAACTGGTCAACTAATGAAAAAAAAACCAAGTTATAACACAGCTAAACTAAGCAAATCTTTAAAGTCAACATGTACCTCAATTCAACCTAAATTTAAATTTCAAAACTGATACATTTAGTCATAGGTATATTTTACTTTCCTTAATGCAAGGCACACAATATAACAATTTAAATATCTTCTCCATTCTCTACAAATCTCACAGCTATCTGATGTAAACACCAGTGAAAAAGTTACCACAAAACACCACTAGGAAATTATCACTCACATAGTCGAAGTAGAAGACGACTTTTCTCTGGTAGTGCTCAGCTCTCTTCAGATTGGGGACCACCCCCGATTTGACGTAATCTCTCAGAGTGTCGTTCATCACAACGTACCCAGTAGGGATGTCAATTTCCATCACAGTTAGGCCAGAGGTCTTGCTTTTTTCAGTGTACAACCAACTGGGGAGCAAAATGGAAAAAAATTGTTCAAAACAAAACTAATGAAACGACTTTTTTTTTCAGCATATTAATTTAATCACAAGAAGTTAACATATTTTTTTTTTCAGTTTTCAAAGCTGATTTATTTACACCAAAAAATAAATAAATCGAGTTTTGTTGGGGAGGGGCAGGGACGAGCAGGGCAGGGCATAGTGCTGACCAACTCCTTAAAACAGGTGAAATCTTAACAGCCACATTGACCATCAAGTTTGAAAGAGTACTTTACTTTTACATTTGAATACATACATAAGACTAGACACACAAACTCACCTCATACAAAGTTTCATCTCAAAAATAGAGTTGTTCCTACCACTGAATTTAACCACATCTGGATAGAGGGCAAAAAACTTGATTACGTCTTGGTTCATATCGTTCTCGACAGGCATCGGCATTTTTTGCAGAAAATCGTATTCAACATTCACTGTTGTTGTTAGCTAAAAAATGAACATGAAACATATTAATGTACAATGTAATATCACTGCTAATAAGAAAACATGTTAGTGTCAATTTTAATATCTTTTGGGTAGTAGGCCTGCATCTTCTAGACCTGTAGTATATTTGTATGTTCAGTCCCTCATAAACAATTCAGATGAACAGAAAAAGGAAATACAGATGATGTGGCAGAGAGGTAAATTAAAATGATGTGTAAGAGGGTTAGTACAAGTAGTGAATAGAAACTCCGAATTTCTAATTGATGTGAAGTTTACCTGAAGCATGGCTCTGCCTGTACCAACAGCATCAAAGACAATAAATCCCCATACACTATCATATGGCAACTAAAGGATAAAAACAAGACGATAAGATTCTCTACTAAGATTGAAAATAAAACAGTAAGGCAATTACTGAGCAGAAATTAAATATAAAACATTTTGCACTGACTACTAAACAAACAAAAATGTCTTTGTAAGGCATATAGACTTTTCAGTGTTGGCTAATTCTAATATTTAATCTCTATTTGTTAATACCACTGTGCCAAGTACTTACTGTAGCAGATTTCAAGCTGATATAGTCAAGTTTCTGTAGAGTGAAAACACTCTGCCAGTTTGGAGAAGCCGTGGATTCAATCGTGGTGGTTAAGTCATAGACATTAAGATGGGGGTCAACCTGGGTGAACTTGAACAGAGCTTCCATGGCCAAAATGGTATCCTGATAAAGAATTAACAGCAAACATTTAAACAAAATCCTCTGGTTGTAAGTATTTTATTGTTCAACGATCTTCCAATGACAATGTCATTACTTTACTATATGATAATTTTAAATGTAAAACAAGAAACGGTGACTTATGAATAAGTGAAAAGTAAATGGCGTATTGAGTCGTTTTGCACCCATACTTTTGAGTTACCGGTAATTAGACGGCCACAACACCATTTTAAACAGAAAAATTGTTTCAGAATGAGACTGAACTATGATTGTTTTACTGTAGTCTTTTAAGGCAATAATAAACAAAAATAGTTGATGCCCTATATCCATAAACTATAAAAAGAAACAAGTTTTTTCCCCACCTGTGTTGAAGCAAAGCCACCAATAGAATTTCTCATAGTACACAACCAGGACATCATCATCTCTCTGTGGACCTTCAATCCACTGTTGTAGTTGATGTGCGCCATGAGGGCATATGCCGTGGACTGAACAGAGTAGGCGTCGTTCATCAGCTCCTGCCTTGGTTTGATGTACCTCACGTTGTTGAGGAAGTCAAATGGATTTGGGTAAACAATGTCCTCGGAAAAGTACATAAAAACATCTGAAATAAAGGAATGACAAGGTTATTTCTAGATACAACAATAGACAGGTGTAACTGGCGAACTTTGCTCATCAGGGGCCACAAAGGAATAAATGGAATGGACATTTCTATATACACAGCCAATAGACAGGGACATTAAAGCCCACAAATGGGGATGGATGACACAAAGCCTGATAAGGGGAGAGGTTAACATCGTCAGGAAAGTGTTAGACTGGAATCCACAGGGAAAAAGGCAAGTAGGCAGCCAAAGGAACTAGTGGAGAAGGGTAGTAGAAGGTGAGGCAAGGGCTGCCATGATTATGTCGGCACAGATAAAGAGCTGCCCTAAACCTAGCGTGTGGTGGAAATGTGTGGCTACAGCCCTTTGCTCCTCAGGAGAATATATGGAGTGGATATTTCTTGATGTTTATCACTTTTACAAAAGGTCTTCGACTATTAAAATCCTTTAACCATAGTTGCATAAATGGCTGTCACCATACCAAATTAGTTTTGTTGCTAGGGTATTTGCTACCTGCCTGACACCGAGGCCCCCAAAATTTATCACAAAAAATCCACAACATGCAATGTTTTTGTTGATACCTAGTGCAGCGTACACCGAATGCACAACACTAAAGTTACAATAATTCTTATATTAAAAGTTCAAATCATATAATATGAAAAAAGAGATCTTGCTTGCCAGTAAATAAAAATAACCATATACATATGATACATATTACTCATTAAGAAATAGGTGACCAGAAAGATGCGCAAAAAAGCGCAAACAGAAAAAATCGCAACCTGGAAAAAGCTCAAACAGAAAAAAAAACGCAAACAGAAATTTGTGCACACTGAAAAATGCGCAAAGAGAAATTTTAGCAAAGACCTATATGGACTAGATCACACATTTATACATGATTGTTAGGGCTGCTGTGAGAGTATTGTGTTTGACCTGACGCGATATACTACCATTTAAAGAATACCACTACCATGAGCATTCACATCACAACGATACAGGCGATAATCGCTTGACACAATGCCTATTATTTTCTTGTTCAATATTTATTCAACTACTACTCTCGTTTAAATAGACATAAAACTATCCTTGATATAGGCGTTACACATTGTATCTCTCACATTCTCCCTAGTCCGAACTCCTTAGCTTGCCTACCATTACACTCCTTCCTATCGCAAAACTTCACTCTCTTTCATCCGCGTCATCAACCATGCATTCGTTATATCTCTTGCACCAACAATCATTCGCACCAAAACACCCTGATGAAGAGCACATCATAATGCTGTTTTTAATCTTATTTCATCATGACGCACCTACCTGCCTAACTACCTACGTATATATATATATATATATATATATATATATATATATATATATATATATATATATATATATATATATATATATATATATATATATATATATATATATATATAAATATATAATATATATATATATATATATATATATATATATATATATACGGGTTGGTAGGTGGGTAAGTGGGTGGGTTGGTTGATAGCTAGGTTGTTAGGTGGGTGCGTGGGTAGATGTGTGGGTGGGTAGTTAGGTGTTTGTGTAGATGATATAGATTATGCACATTTTCATTTTGCTAGCTAAGTAAGGGTGTTACAAAAACTCAAAGTTTCAAACTGGTTTTGGCGTAAGGTTAGTTCATTGAGTCAACTGAGCCCTACATTAAACAGTTAATCAGTTTGATAATGTAGAAGCCATTGAAGTAGGTCTGAGTCAAAGCCTGATGTAATAATAAAACGTCTTCTCTCTTTGTTTCCTTATAAAAAGGTTTTTGAAGGTATTTTTTTTCTGAAAATGTTAACCGGACGAATGCAAAATGATATCAACAACCATAGCTCTTATATAGGCAAACCTTGTCATTTTAGAATAAATAGCATGTAATTGAGTTAGTCGGAACTGAGTATGCACACAAGCCCAACGTACTAATTAAGGCGGTCACAAGAGATGTAACTTATCTCAATGAATTCTCATTTTTCGGTGTGCGCTATTTTCTGTGTGCGTTTTTTCTGTTTGTACTTTTTTCTGTTTGCAGTTTTTTCCGTTGCGCATTTTTTGCGCTTTTTTCCGTTGCGCTTTTGTCCGTTGCGCATCTTTCTGGGAACCTAAAACATTATCATCTCACCGTCATTTCTTTTCATGGCCCACAGCTGGTCGAAGGGGCTTCTTCTGGGACTGCGAGTGAGGAGTGAGAGCGTAGGTGGTGATAGCCATGTGGAAAACTTCTTTGATGTTTGGCACTTGGTTGAATAAATAATCTGCAGCCTTTCTTCTAGCGGTGTCAATACAAGCAGCAGCTTCCTAGGATGTGAGATTTTTAAAAAGTAGGTTAATAAAAGACAAAGAACAAAGTAGGTGGTTATTAATGTTGGTATCAATTACATAATTGAGATTAATTATATAAATTAGTCTTTAACCATTTATTATTTACTGTGAGGTAGGATAATAACTTCTATAGTGATGGTGTAAGTTTCTTTCAATATATGTTTTGTATGTATTATATAGTTAATTATAAATTGTATACATGTAATTAACTTAAATTTGATTGTAGGCCTTTATGTATAGATAATAGAATTGTTTCTCATGTGCGTGTTATAGCATATAAAAGTACATATTACCTCTGATGAATGCTGTACGTCATATAGAGCAATCAAAACATAAGCTGTCAGTGGGACTGGATGTGAGCGAAGTTTGTCATCTTTCAGGCCTGATACAAGAGTCTACACAAGGGGAATAAAAAAATCATACATTTTTAATAGCAAAAAACAAAATAAGCTTACAACTTTACACTTGTTTGTTTTTATCTAATTTAAAAGTTTATTTTTGTTATTTTAGTAATCTGTGTCCACTAATATTAAATTATGTTGAATTTATTAATATAATTAGTTCTCCCTTCACCAGTGAAAATACAAATAAAAGTAATAAAAAACATCTGGAAAAGAAAGTTAAAAAATAATCAACTTTACTCCTTCTTTGGAAATATGGTAAAAAAAGAAATGAAAAGGTAACCAAAGAAACCTGGTGACGAACCGTGGATATCTTAAAAAAGAGAGCACATCAAAACTGGGGCAACTGAGAAAAGAGTGAGAAAACTTTGTTGCAGACCTACGTGCTAAAACCTAGGGGCAACTAAGAAAGCTGAGAAAGAAGTGAAGGGCTTTGTTGCAGACTTACATGCTTGAGAGCATAAAAGAAAGTGCATGAGCTAAAAAAACACACCATCTTCCTGTCATAAGTGACATCATTTTCATCAGGTTCAAAGGCTCCAGTTGTATCATTCTGACGAGAACAGATGTACAGAACCAATTTGTTAATCAGCTCACGGGGGATAAAAAGATCTTGCTGCCACTCTCCAAAGTTGGCCTCGTCCACAGTTTTTGCCACAAAGGCTGTGAGCCTGAATATTTGAGAGGAACAAAAGATTTAGTAATGACGTTTCAATTGTTCACAATGTATCAATTTTAAAATATATAAGAGTAAATTTAAAATATAATTGTAAACAACCTTTTGTATGTTCAATTTTACTAACATTAATGGATAAATAACAAAAATCAAAGCCATTATTTTAATATGAAAATAAATAAAGTGATAATTTATGTATTTAAACATCGGATAGGGAAATACTGAAATTTAAGTCATCATTAAATCATAAGATTTAGATAAGAGTAAAATCTCAAAGAACCAGTTAAGTAACTTAAAAAGTTCTGAATCAAGTTTTTACAGAAGCAGTCCAAATCAATATTATCATCATGGATAAAGCAGAAACCTAAAAAAATTAAACAGGGCTTGGAATTATGCTATGGTAGAAGCTCGAAATGTAGCAAGCTAAAATATTTTTTTACCATAAATTGGGCCTGTGATCATCTCTGAACATCTTCATGGAACCATCAGGGTTCATGTAACCAAGTATACGCTGCAGAGCTAGAAAATTAAAAAACAAGAAGTCAAACATTGTGTTTTATATCCATTGCGATTAAATTTAATTTTGCACAGCATACATCTTCTTTAAAACAGGCACCACCTATTGTAAATGATTCTTAGAAATATTTAATGTGTTTTTAATTAGGGAACTTAAAAAAAAAAACAATTTTATTAGTATTCTTTTATATATTTATTTGATTCTAGTCTCTAAATAAAATGATTCAATTAGAATAGCTTCCCTTTAGTTTAATATTTTGATGTTTTATTACTTTCTCGTATATACGTAGTATAGAGAAAGTATTGTAATCGTGCAAAAAAAAAAAATCGAGATTTTTACAAATCTCGACGTTTTACACCTCACTGATACGGAAAAACATAATTTTGCAATCTTGTCCGTATGTCTGTGTGTGTGTGTGTCTGTCTGTCTGTCTGTCTGTCCGTGTGTAAACACGATAACTTGAGTACCGTTACAGCTAGGTTGATGAAATTTTATATATAAGTATTTTATCAAAATCGTAGATCCGTATCAACTTTTGAGCGATTTCCGACAACCGGAAGTGGTACTTTTTCTACTTTGAATTTTTCAAAAGCCTATAACTTGAGTACTATTTCAGATAGATAAATGAAATTTCACATGTAAGTAAAAGATCTAATTCTCTACCTTCTGTTAAATTTTGAGTAATTTCCGTTGACAGGAAGTAGTAATTTACGCTACTTCCGATTTCTCAAAAAACTAATGTAAATTTTAAAAGTACTAATAATATTGCGCACTATTATGCGCTTTTTTATTTCGCGTTCACTTGGTGTGCAATTAATTTGTCTACGAGATTTTATTCTATTTTTAAAACTTTAAGTATTTAAAATGGATTAAAAATCATGTCTATAGCCCGAGTTCCCATCCCCTGTAATTTTATATAAAAATATTCGAGAAAGTTTAGGGGAGATCACTCCCGGTTTATTTTTTTTGTGTAATGACATATTCAGTACTAAATAAAGAACAATTTTATTGAAAATAGCAACACTTACCAATATTCATCTCCCTCAAAGATTTCATCAACTGATCATCAGGTAGTTGCTGTGATGCTTTCATAAACTTCAATGTCAAAAGATTGTAGGCAAAATTGTAAGTAATCATTTCACCTCCACCGTAAGGCCGTAATATGGTGTTTTCAGCATGTAGATAGTCCTCAAAGAATCCAGGTGTCACCACATCACCTATGGAGGAAATCGCCAGGGTATGAAAATGTGGAACAATATTTACAAGAGTTACAGAGTTTTGTCTATTACACAGTTGATTCATGTTTTCTATTAGTTTGGATTTTGCTTGTGTTTAGTTGAAGAAGATCTTGCTTACACCTATCATCTTTTCCCGTTCATGCCCTAGACACCGGGGACAGATGAAGTAGAATTCATGTTTCAATAACCTCAGCATACAGGGAGATACTATGGTCAGTAGTATGCCCAGTTACATTTGTTTCCTTAACAGGTACCAATCAGTGCTGGGTGGGACTCAGGAATGTCCACAGATACAAACTCGAGACCTTTGGGTCAACAGTCGTAAACTCTACCATTTGACTACACCATCCTGTTACACCTTTGCTTAAGCTTAACTATTAAAATTACAAAAGTGTTGTGGAGAATTATTTACTCAAACAACTCAAGCTAGGTTTCTAAGTTTGTCGAGATGCCTCTAAGTCTTCTCAGATCAGTTTGGTACATGGCTTACAAGTAGGCATGTCAAGTTCCTGACCATCCCTTTATATGCAGAAATCACAAGTGGAGATGAAAGCATATCACTAGTACTTATGGAGGAACAAGATTGAAAGGCTACAGTTTTGATGTTCACCATTTCAACTCATTCTACATCAGTTAACATGAGAAGTTCCATCTAACATAAATTAACAAACAAATCTCACCAAAGAGGGAGACCTTGGCCTCAGCAGACTGAGGGATGTACAAGTTCCACGGGACTTCAAGTTTCCTGAAACTTTCGGGCACGGGAATGACGAATTGGGGTGATCCGGAAGGCTCGTAACGGATAAAATCAGTCAGGTAGGGCGTGTGGTAGTAGTTCATCACACCATCAGGCTGTCAAAAATAGAAACAGCAGAATTTTAACACAATGAAGTTTATCACTCATTATTGTAATGGATAAGTGTAATCAAAAGGGAGAGACACCGTGTGTGTAATATATTGAGCTTTATTGTGGGGGGGGGGGGGGGGGAACTCACTCTTCTTGTATTAGTCTTATAATGTTTGAGTGATGTCCCTTGCATGTCATGTGTTTCCGTTCCGATACACAATAAACAAGGTAAATAAAAATGGCTTCCTCGTCTGTTGTATTATCTATCTAAGTACAAATCCACTTCATTGGCGACGAGGATAAATCATCCACTAAAAAGAGCACATGCTTAATTAAGAAGAAGCTTGCTAGAGCATATTTGCTAAATATTTGTAGGATAATGGCGCTGTATGGCCAGATAAAAGAATTTAATTCGAATGACGAAACCATTCATGATTATCTAGATAGGTTAAGCTTTTACCTTAAAGCTAACGACGTGACGATAGAAGCCAAAAAGAGAGCTGTTTTGTTAACAGTCATAGGTCCTCAACAATTTAGGCTATTAAAGGACTTATGCGCACCAGCTAGTCCAGCTACCAAGAGCTTTAACGAGCTGAGCAAACTCCTAACAGATCATCATGCGCCTGCACCACCAAAGTTCCTGTGTAGAGCCAGATTTGACGGTAGGACTCGTCAACCAAACGAATCAATATCAGAATATGTTGCTGCTTTACGTCATCTAAGTGAATTCTGTGAATTCGGTGACACGCTGTCCGACAGACTGTCTGAAAAGCTTGTGACAGGTGTAAACAGCCCTGATATTCAAAGAAAGTTGCTTCTCGAGTCAGATTTAACATTGGAAAAAGCAATACAACTTGCAACTTCATTCCAGCAGTCATCCGATGCGGCCAGATCTCTGGCGCTCAGGGATCCATGCAGTAGACAGCAGGTCAGTCAACAAACACCAACCCCATCAGAGCAGTTCAACTTATGCTAAACAGCCTGCAAGTTCAAATCCTAGATCTAAATCTAGTAATAATTATCAAAAATGTCATCGATGCAACGATCCCCATGCATCTCATCAATGCAAGTTCAAGTCAGCAACTTGCTATAAGTGCAGTAAGCAAGGTCACATTGCCAAGGCCTGCTTTGCAAAGTCTTCGTCTGTTGCTAGATCTAGCCAGGCAGGACAGTACCGCAACCAAAGGCAGCACTATGTTAACTGTCACCAAGACAGCCTAACCCAACCAATGAACCACTCTACCAGTGAAAATGAACTGATCCGCAGCCGGAGTTCAACCTGCTTTCTGTGAAATCAACAAGTCATGCTCCCATCAATGTACTAATTTGTATCAACGGTAAGAGCATCATCTTCCAACTTGACACGGGAGCATCTCTAACCGTCATCACAAAGAAGGACTTTGACGCTGTCACAGGAGGATCAGTGCCTCTACAACCATGTCACAAGTGCCTAACTTGGTTCTTCCAAAATGAAGAGTCTTGCACGATCGTGGTTCTGGTGGCCACATATGGATGCTGATATTGAAAAATATGTAAAGCTTTGTTCAAGCTGTGCACAACATTCAAATCAACCAGCTACAGCACCTTTGCAAAACTGGGATTGGCCAATCGAACCATGGAAACGTATCCATATAGATTTTGCGGGACCCTTCATGAACAAAATGTTCTTAATTGTTATTGATTCACATTCTAAGTGGTTAGAAGTTAAAATCATGAACACAATCACTGCAACTGATACCATTATAGAACTTAAGGAAATATTTTCAACTCATGGATTACCTGATCAAATTGTTTCAGATAATGGGCCTAGTTTCACTGCTCATGAGTTTAAACTGTTTTGTGTAGCAAATGGTATTGGGCATATAACCACATCACCCTACCACCCTGCTGGGAATGGTTTGGCTGAAAGAGCGGTAGGCATATTCAAAACCGCTATGGTAAAAATGGGTACCGGTAACAAATTTTCTCTCAGGGAAAGAGTAAACAGGTTCTTAGCCAAATACCGCACAACTCCTCATATAACAACAGGTGTTGCACCATGCGAATTGCTGTGTGGTAGGAAAATTAAAACTCACCTTGACCTACTACATCCAACTGTTCAAAGGTCTGTTTCCCAACATCAACATACACAAAAATTAAATCATGACAAAACATCCATTGAGAGAGAATTTGGGGTTAATGATAATGTGTATCTGAGAAATTATGGGAGAGGGGGAAAATGGATGCCAGGTCAAAATGTTCAATGTACAGGACCTGTGTCTTATAAAGTAAAAACAAATAATGGACTTATTGTCCGTAGACATGCAGACCAGTTAAAAATAACTTGTGCAGATAATAAGTGTGAATCTATCAATCCCACCAGATCTGACCGGTTCACACCAACTCAGTTTGTTCCACAACCAAGTTCTGTTGATATGAGTGAACCAAGTATTCTAGAGTCAGAAAATGTAAATTCTGGAATTAATTATTTAGATCCTGGACTTCCTGAGCTAGAGAGTCCAGATGGTCAGAATTTTGAGTCACCAAATCAACAGCCACTGAGAAGGCCAAACAGGACAATCAAAGTCCCAGATAAGTTAGACCTTTGATTTTAAAGGTTAAGAGGACTATGACATCATTGTATTGTATTTTAATTATGTTTGTAGCATATTTTGCATTTGTTTGTAAGGATTTAATCTACCAAATGATTCAAATCATATAATGCTCATGTTACAATATATTTAGTGATTTATTAAATTGTTTAACATTTCGGAAGGAATGCATATAATGTTTTGTATTAACTTTTGAAGTGTTATAAATTGAAAGGGGATCATTATTCAATCTTTCTTCTATTATTGCTTGGCAATTCTAATGTTTTAAACTAAAGAAGGAAATAGCAAGGTGATTTTAGGATACTATCATTTATTCTCTTGAAAGCTATGTTATTATTTACTAAGGGTAAAGGGATGTAATATATTGAGCTTTATTGTGGGGGGAACTCACTCTTCTTGTATTAGTCTTATAATGTTTGAGTGATGTCCCTTGCATGTCATGTGTTTCCGTTCCGATACACAATAAACAAGGTACATAAAAATGGCTTCCTCGTCTGTTGTATTATCTATCTAAGTACAAATCCACTTCAGTGTGCTAATCAAATAGTTCAAGTTTGTATATAGGACACTGTTGGAAAGTGAAAGTAGCATGTGTAGTGTGAGTTAGAGGGTATGAGAATTTAGTATGCTAGAGTGACCGGAAAAAATGTGCAACGGAAAATTGCGCACATAAACGTGAGCGAGGACATTTTAGTTTTTTTAAATCATGCATTTCTAGACATTAACAAAGAGTGACTACATGTACATTGTCGCTTAATAAAACATATTTCCATGAAATATAACAAAATTAAAGTGTTTTAGTATAATTAGTTTGTATTTGCGCATTTTTCTGTACGCACAGTTTTCCGTTGCGCAGTTTTCTGAATGCATATTTTTCTGGGAATGCTAGAATGTGGGGATTGTGATAGATTATTTATGAAGAGCAAACATGATGTGGTAGAGACTGAATAATGTGGTAGGGAAAAATGTGTCAAAGTATTAGTGTAAGTTTGTTAGTCTCAATTGGCTTGATGAGGTGTAGACATTTTCTGAAGTCTTTTATTGACTGACTTATTTTAAAGTCATATTTTATACAGACTCTCATTGCCGTGTAAAAAGATATATAAAAAAATTAAACGTCCTGGTTATTTTCATAACTTATTTTTTTACAAGCTTTTATTTAACTCGCTTCCTCTGTCGTCAGTCTGCCGTCAGTCTGTCTGTCTAGATCAAAACGCCGGATTTAAAATTCGGACACTTCTACTTGACCGATACGATTCACATTTGGCACGTGGGTCAAGACATGAAGACAATGCAATCTGAAATTAAATTTGACTTAATTGGATGCCTAATTAATTTTTTATTAATTAATTAAAATTTGGACCGAATTAGTAGGCATGTCTATCCAACCACACCACACGCGTCATCACGTTCAATAGCTGCGCCATCACGTTCAGTAGGCGCGCCATCACGTTCAGTAGGCACGCAATGGTTTTTAGTCATGTAACTCTATTGTAAATTAAACATGTAAAGTACTGAAAAAAAATTCATAAAAAACGTTTTAATAACAAGCTTTTATGTAATAATGCACTAAAAAGTAGAAAATAATTTATAGACTACTATTTAAATAACTATAAAGAAAAGCGTGGGTCACTTTAGTATCTATTGGACACCTTTATTAATGTTTAGGAAGAGATCCACGCTTTTCTTTTTGATTATTTAAATAGTAGTCTATACTTTATTTTCTAGTTTTTAGTGCATTATTACATAAAAGCTTGTTATTAAAACGCTTTTTTAAAAATATTTATATAAAGTGCTGAGCCTTGAACTGTATAGATTTCACGTGAGGCCCCTCACAGCTGGAAGAGTCGATGGTTTGATACTACACCAATCTCCACCAGCCAGTACATCAGACACCACTAAGTCTATCCATCACTGTAGACTACCTGACTACCACGCAGCTGGGCTTAGCACTGACCAACAACATTCCCTTCTAAGCTGGATGGTCATACTGTAGTTATAAACCTGTTGTTCTGTCATTTTGTAAAATAACCTCGAATAAGTTGTTTCGGAGCACCATGTACAGAAAAATCATGTGGTAACCAAAAGTACTGTTCCTTAGAGGGAATGTTGCTGATCAACAAGTGACTAGACAAGAGTGGGTAGATAAGGTTTGGTTAGATTAATCTGTTTTCTTGCTGGGTCATAAGCCACAGAAAAATCCTACATGTAAATCATTCTTAACCCATATCTCCTAAATCCCATTACAGATCGAATATTGATAAATTATAATCGACTGCCTTATTGAGCTGGAATGAATTAAATACACATTTTCAAAATGTTTCTTTAAAAACAAGCATTAAAAGGATTAAAGAAAAAAAAAACCAACCCTTACCTTTACATACATAGTTCCATTGTACTCATCTTTCTGCATAAAACAAGTTGCAGAAACTCTAAATTGAAGAATTCCTCTCACCATGTCTTTACTAGCTACTATAGGCATATAAATATCCCTAGATTCACCTGGCTCCAACTATATTAAAAAAAAAAATAATTTAATTAATAACAAGAGAAAAAAAAATCTTAAGTCTTCAGAATTAGTTGAAGCTTAAATTTAACCCATTTACAAGCTCAGTAAAGATAACTAATACAATGTTTTATTCTCCTTTTACCGAGAGTTACATGGCAACAATCATAGAAATAAAGAATAATAGTTCTGTTGGATGTAATGTTCTAGAAAACACCTGTCTCAACAGCTAAACAGGTACATTATTATATGCATTCTGAGAGAGATGTAGTGACCAGGGTTCTTGGGTTTGGACATCACTCTACCGACTGGATCATAGTACTCCAGGCAACTGAATCTTAAGCCAGTTTCTTATGAAAGCAACTTCAGTTGTAACCCATCTATTTTTGTGTGACTAGAATTTAAAATGTCCTTACAAACAGAATAGTCTTTTGATCTCCTTTGTGAATAGGTGGTGTGTAGGACATGACATTGCCCATCTCACCAACACTAACAAACTCAAAGTCATCATTTCCATGCATAGTTATCAGAACCTAAAAGTAAAATTACAGGATTTAAAATTTTAAAAAAATCCTAATTTTTCAACTTTTAAAGGTTTTTCTAAAATAAGCTTAATGAGTAAATTCTATATCTGGTTGTTATTTTTATATTTTTTTTTCCAAAAAGCTCTGCATTTCAATTAAAAAAAATAATAGATGTTAATACTTAAGCATATCATCTTCTTTTTCGTTCTTAATTTTAGTGTTGGAAGGCATCCCTTCCAAACACAATTAAGTATACATAACCATGCGCCATTGAGGCCATTGACTCAGATTTCAGCCTGTTTTTCTTACTTTAGTCTATAATCTCTTACACATAATTCTTAATATATCATCAGCATCTGATCCCTGTTTGTGCGCAAGACAAACATGGCAGATGAAGTAAAGTTTATCTGTTTAGCCTCAGCATACATAGGGATAATGTGGTCAGCACTATGCCCAGCTGCAACAGACTCTGGACTCTAGGCTGGGATCCAAACTCAAGACTTTTCATGTTAGCAGTGGTAAGCTCTATAATCTGACCACTCATAAATGTCTGTTTTATAAAAATGACTCATATTTTCCTAACAAAAACTTGATCTTGAGTTTGATTTTTTGGAAGCTGAGGATTTCAAATGAATTTAATAAAATTAAAAATAAAAATCACAACACACCTCAAGATAGTCATCGTGGTACCAGTAGTTGAAGACAGTGACCCTGACACCAATTTGTTCCCCTCTGATAATATGTTGGGGATGCTCAACTTGCATGTACATGTAGCGACCAGCGTCATACTAGAAGAAAATAAACACTAAGGCAAAATATAGAGAATATATTTCAGACATGAAACAAACAATTTAATTAAAGTTGGAATTGTTGAATGGTTCAATTTTAAAAAAAATAATGTAATTAAAAATAATTTGACATAAAATGTACAGTAAAAGTATTGTTTGATTATTAATGTGATTTTATTGTTACCTTAAAAACAAAATTTTTAAATAAAAAAGTGAAACAAAAAAGTTACATTTGTAAGTGCAAATAGCTGAAATGTAAAAACCAAAACTTTATGTATCTTACCCTAACAGGCTTCACCATTATACCAAGACCCAGTTCTCTGCTCACTGACACACCATTGATGACCCAGGACAATGGATATTTGGGGACATCCACACGGAAATCAACTCTGCCATCTGGCCTGTAGGAGTAGTTGAAGAGCTTTTTAAAAATGTATCAAATTGCAGTTGACAATTTTTCAATTGAAAAAGTTAACTTTCTGAAATCACAGCTAATAGTTGTAACTAAGGAAATTTAACCCTGATATTTATCAATGTGTTGATGTTTAAAATTTGTTTTAATTTCTATAAATCATTATTATGATCCAAGTTTTATATTAAAAGGTTTAACAATATATCATGAAAAACACATGCTGAGTTAAAACTGCAGATAAAGTGTGAATACAATACCCAAAGAACTAATTTAAAAAATACTTACTTGATAAGAGTGGCTACAATACTCAAAAACTCAATGAAAAAATACACACTTGACAACTGAGGCTACAATACTCAAAGAACTCAATGAAAAAATACACACTTGACAACTGAGGCTACATTACCCAAAGAACTAATTTAAAAAATACACACTTAACAACTGAGGCTACAAAGCTCAAAGAACTCAATGAAAAAATACACACTTGACAACTAAGGCCTCATAGAACTCAATGAAAAAATACACACTTGACAAAGATCTCCTGCCAGGCCCAAGAACTGTTGTCATAAAAGTGCATCACCCTGCTGACTCGATCCATGGCAGAAAGATGTTTCTGTGATATATCTGGCTCCACACCTGATGTTGTAAAAAAAAATTATTTTATAGAAGAAGGCTAACAGTCTTAGATATGAAATTTTTTACATTTTTAAAAATTGCTATCGTATTTTAAGATCTGATAAATAATTACTAACATTTTTTGCCTGAAAACGTTTTAGAAAGATTTAGCATTTTGAATCTTCTTCTTCGTTCTTATTTCTCGTGTTGGAAGGGATTCCCCCCCCCCCAAACACAATTAAGTATACGTGTCAACTGGTTATGCGCCATGGAGGCCATTGACTCTGATTTCAGACTGCTTTTCTTTTTGGATTTGCTTCCATAGCCTTTGTCCAACCAAGAACAAACTACAAGGCTGCAGTTGTTTGATTTTGGAGTTGTCTCTCCAAGAAGAGTGATTGTCCCCAGCTAACGAGCCTCATCTGCCCGAGGGTTTGAACTCGAGACTTTTTGTTTAGCAACAAGGAAATTTACAGACTCGACCACACCGAGTTCGTACATTTTGAAAACACATTGAAGTGTAAACAAACACTTCTGAAAGCACTTACAGCCCCATTCATCACCACAATCATTTGTGCAGTCACATTTGCCATTGCATTTCTGTTCATCTGTAAAGCACTCTCCTTCAATACCAGAGAAGCAGGGGCTAGCCTTCTGATTGACACGACAAAACTGTTCATCTGAAAAAATAAATCACATAAAAATTAATATAACTGAGAAGTCTTATGTTAGAGTTTTAAAAAAAAATTGTCTACTATTATTTAGTCAACAAATAGAGACTTGATTAAATTTTTATTAAACTGAGATGGTTGACTTACTGAAGAGTCTTGGTACCCTTGCATCAGTTAAGACAAGCAAACCTGCACTCTGTCAGAAGATAAACAAATTATGTAAGCTTACGACTAAAAAAATAGTGCAAATTCACAATACAATGTTCAATAACTTGGAACAAATGGAGTAGATTAATGAAAAATATCTTTTAAATTTTACGTTATATGGATTTAGCTAGATATTTTAGAATTTTGTTTTTTCTTTCACCAAAATCTCTTTTCTTATTTTTTATTAAAATATAACAGTATTTCAATCAAAACTAATTTGTGTGAATTATGGATATGAAAAATAATAAAACATGATAATTTGTTTGCCATACTTACAAGAAAACTTGTGGTGGTGTCAACACCATAATCTGGGCCATGGAAAAAATTGTACTCATATTCAGTGTCACTGACCCTCCATAAATGGCGGTAGCTTCCATTGGTAGTTGCATCATAGGTCAAAAGTTCATCAATCAGCTGCAACACAAGGGGGAAGACCAATCAGAATAAAATTATAAATTATTGTTTATTATTTTAAAGAAGGTAGAACATACACTGATGAATGAATGACGTTTACAAAACTTTGACAAAATTACAAAAGGCTTTAAATTTCCAATTTTTTAAAAAAGGAGCATGTTCAATTTTATTTCTACTAGTTTTATTATTTTTGCATTTTAAACCATTAAGTGTAGACTAATTTTAGATGTACATTTTAAAACATTTGTCACCAATGACAACGATCCCTTTAAAAATTTACATTATTATCATTTATACTTATTATGTATCAAGATAAATAAATGTTTGTCTAGATTTTAAATGTAAGTTATGAAGATTGTGTTCTTGTTTCTGTTTACTAATAACTAAGCTTAATGTATTCAATGTAGGATTTAAATATGTCAGAAAAAACTGTATTTATATCAAAGTTTAATGCCTTACATATAGGTTTACATTTTGTTGTGAAGATTTTGTAACTTATTTTAGAACTGGCGAAATCCAGCTTTCTAACCAAAGATATTATGTTAGTACTGTTATCTATGAAGTAGACACTTGTGTTAAATTGTGAATTTAACAGATAAACCAACAGATAAACAAAATAAAACAAACCCTGTTTTCAGTGATGCCATCGCTCAACCCACGGCTGTACTGATCAAGTAACATCCCGCTAAAGGCAACGTATGAGCCGGGGTCAGCGTAAGCATTGAATTCAATAGTGTCGCGGCTGAAATCTTTGCCTCTGTTAATACCAAGTGTCACCTGGAAAATGTGAACAAAATGTGTACATGCAAGTACATTTATCTATTTAGCTATTGCCAGAAAGTGAAATTTAAAAAAAACTTAGATGTAAATAGAGTTGGCTTTATGCCTTCCTATCCATCAGCAAAGATGAAATCTTGTAATCAACTTTCCCCACAAATTTTCGTTCAAAACCTTTTTATTTTAGTTACATATATACAATAGGACAGTGTGCCTAGCGGTAGAGTGCTAGACTGCAAACCCGAAAGTCTAGAGTTCGAATCCAGGTTTAAGTCAGTGGAATATCCCTGATGGGTACCTAACTCATGTTAGAGAAAGTAAAGGCGGCTGGGAAAAGTGTTGAAGACACTATCCTTTCATATACCGCGGGCCACAGAAACAGATATACTTCACTTCACTAGACTTAACATTTTACTTTTTTACAAGTGAAACTATTAGCTCAATAAAACCAATGCACAAGCAAGCAGTGCTCACCACATTTTGTCTGGTTCCATTGACAAAGAAATTGAGGACATCTGTGACTATCTCTTCAGGTTGTCTAATGTAGTAGACAACAAGACGTGCATTTGGCACCATCTCTCTAGTCAAGGATACAGCAAATGTCTTCTGTCGAGAGGTCATCTCAATCTGATCTCCAATGATGATGTTGCTTTGTGAGACAATCTATTAAAATAATTGGAATGAATTATTATACGTTTTAGTAAATAAGTATGTGATAAAGCATATGGAATGAATTATTATACATTTTAGTAATAAAGTATGTGATAAAGCATATTTATAACTAAAACATAAAAGCAAAGCAGAGTTTCTAAAATTTTAGATAATATGGATTGACTTTGATATCAAACTGCTAACTTAGTCAGCAGAACACACATTAAATACTGTCATATAAACACTGCAAGTCTGATAGTAGTTATTTTCATTAAATATTTTAAAATTAAAAAAAATATTTAAAATCTGTCTGATTAAGACTAAAATTAGGAAACGATAAAAGCCTGACCTGATAGTAAATTCTAGGCACAAAGCTGCTTGTTTTCACATGGAAAATCATGTACTCATTCACCTATTTAAAAACAAAGTACATAATCAAAGCAATAAAAAAACATTTACACATTGATTTACAGATTTAGTGTGCCATGATGCTAGTCAAATTTTAATTTAACAACTCAAACACTTCTAAAAAACAAACTTAGTTGGTGATACAATAAAATACTCATGTATCAAACTCAACCTGAGGGTTGTTAGTTGAAGACAAAATGGTAATGTACGAGTTAGTAGGAGAGTAATAGCGCGAGGCACGCAGAGTGATAGAAGGCACCGTTCCAATATTAAATTTTGGATCAAGGTAGATCTGATTGCTTCCACTGTAAGGCTTTCGAGCATCCAAAAAGGTTGCCTTAAATAGTAAAGGTAAAACAAAATTGTAAGCAGAGTATTTTTTAAAATAAAGTTGCTGGAAAACATAACCTAATAATATTGTATAACATTACAAAATATAAATTTCTGAGATAATTAAAATGAATTTTTTTTTAATATTGTATAACATTACTAAGAATACATTTCTAGGATAATTATATAGATTAGTAAAACATCTTATTTTAAATGTAAAAACCAGCACAGCAAAGCAAAGTAAAGAAAAAAATTCTGTGATCCATAATCATGTAAAAATTTCCATATAAAAATTAATATAATCTAAGAGTAGCCATTAAAAGAAACATGCAATATGCAGTTCAAATAACTTACTGTGACTAACACGTTCTGTACATTTGTTCTAAAACTGTACTCAAACTGTGCTATTCCATTTATAGGTGTTCTTGTCTGAGAATCTGAGAGTCTGCCACTTGTTCCTGAGTTGTCAGTAATGACATAGCTCAAGGTGATAGTGCCACCTGTGTCAACAGGTGTGCCATCATATTTTGTAATAGCCACCTTGAGAAAAAATACATTGTATTAATTTAGGAATGAATAAATAAATTAAGTGTGTAAACTTGGGGGAAGGAGTAGGGGGTGGGATCTAGGGTCTATTACCTTAATCATAACCTTAAGATAAAAGCCTAAATCTAAGCATTCACCTCTTCCAAAATCTAAACCCAACCCCAACCTTAGACATTTGTCTAACACTAAATCTAACCCAAACCCCAACCCTTGCACTAACCCTAAATGTACCTTAGGCTATGACAGGGGAGGGGGGGGATGCCCTTTTCCAGGAAACTGGTGATTTATTTAATTAAGATATAACCAGTAATATAACATGTAATTAAAACTAAAATATAGGTCTGTTACCTGTATTTTCATAATAGATGAAGGTTTGAATGTCCGGACTGGCTCACCAACCCACTTCAGCTTGTACTTGTTATCAAACATGATAGTCCCAGCCCACCCAGTGCGATTCAGGCCAGAGTACCAATCCGACACGTTAGCAAAGAAAACAAATTCACTATCTACGAGAGAACCACTTTCACCTCCCCTTTTAGCTATGGTCATTAGTTCTTCAAGAGTCCACTCAAAATCTATTCTACCAGTGTACTGAAATATTGAAAAAAAAAACAGATGTTTAATTTCCAAGTATAAAAATGATCCGAACTGGACTGACAAAGTTAGTTTCTATTAATAAATATATCAAAACATAGGAGAAATTTACAAAATATAATTTAAATAAATTTAACTAACATTTTAGTTTTAGAATAAGTTTTATACAGTCATGCACAAAGAATTTTTTAAATCTTAAAAAAATAAATAAAGGGGGTGTTGATTTATAAATAATACATGAAATAAAGCAATATATCACTTGAAACTTCAAATGTGAATAATATATTCTTTTTAAACTATGAATTTTGGAATTCTTACAAATATGAAAATCTTAAGTTTTTTGTTGATAATAAAAAATGTTTAGATTTCTTTTTTAATACAAGATTAATTACTATTTAAAAAAATCTTACATCATTAAAGAATCTGTATTCATAAGCAAAATACATGTGGAAGTCTTTGACTGGTATTTCAGAAACTGGTCTGTAATCAGGCACATTCACAGGTACCCTTGACTGTTGTTTTCCAGTTTTTTGTGCATCCCAGTAAGGTTTTTCCCACCCTTTTGTGGCGTTCCATATCTCCTCACGGGGGCGGAAGAAGGCAGTAATTGAAGCGTTACCAACACATGGCCGACCACTTGTGTGACTGTTGGGAGAATTGGAATACATGTAAGCTTAAACAAAGTTTCACTGCTATCTCACTGTTATGAAATCGAACGAGTAAAAAATTATGGAATAGCACAAAAAAAAACAACAAAAAAAAACAGCTACTCTTTTTTTTCTATTCTAATTTCTAAATTTGTAACATAGATGGGTATTAAGCCCAACTTTGTTGCTTTGTTCCTCCAACATAATTAAGTTGTATTGTGTGCCAATAAGGGGTCGGCGTGGTCGAGTCGGTAAAGATCATGGTAGCTAAACCGAAAAGTCTCGAGTTCGAACCCTCGGGCAGATGAGGCTCGTTAGCTGGGGACAGCCACTCTTCCAGGAGAGACAACTCCAAAATTAAACAACTGCTGCCTTGTAGATTGTTCTTGCTTGGACAAAGGCTATGGAAGCAAATCCAAAAAGAAAAGTAGGCTGAAATCGGAGTCAATGGCCTCAATGGCGCATAACCAGTTGACACGTAACGCTTAATTGTGTTGGAGGCGTGGTCGAGTCGGCAAAAAGCTCATGGTTGATAAATTCGAAAACAAAGTCTCGAGTTCAAACCCACTGGCAGATAAATCTCGATCCCCTTCAACACTAATAATTAAGAACGAAGAAGAAGAAGTGTGCCAATATATCACACACTATGGGACAGAGTGGTCTAGCGGTAGAGAGCTGGACTGCTAACCCGTAAGTCTCGAGTTTGAATCCGAGTTCTAGTCAGTAGACCGTCCCTAAGTCCACCCAACTCTGATGGGTACCTAACTCACGTTAGGGAAAGTAAAGGCGGCTGGGCATAGTGCTGACCACACTATCTCTTCATATACCGAGGTCACAGAAACAAGTGAACTCTACTTCACTTGCCCCAAAGACCATCAGGTTTGAAAGGGAAACTTTTTTATTTTTACTTTATATTACACACTAAATGGCATGCGGCACTTGATTTCTACAAACTTAAATCTATTTTTGTAAATAATATGTTATAAAAATACACCCATTAACCTTTATAGCTAATTTATACTTGTCAAAAACTTCAACTCACTTTGCTAGCATCACACCTCTTATTTTCATTTCAGGTGCCTCCATAACATAGAGAGGGACGGTGACATTTACATCAAAACGTGGTTCCCCTAACAGAGATTTTAGAGAAATTATTTTAGAAATGCATACTACTAATTAACTATTTATTCTACAAGCTGCAAATATTTTTAGCAAGGTGAAAAAACTCAGGGCTTTATTTTCAAGTAAATATAATTAAAACAAGACAAAAATATTACTAGAATGATGTACTCACAAAACTCCTCCACCAAAAATGGGTGTCTGTACACATGGCCCTGGAAAAGAAATTTAGGATAAAATAATTGCACGGTTAAGTATTCTAGTAGTCAATGAAAAATAATCATTGCATTTTAAGGTATTTTAAGTACTAACGACATAATGTGTAATCCATTTTATAATTTAACTTAATCAAGAAAAACACTCACAAAAGCATCTACACGAATATTCCAGGTTCCAAAGTTGGGCTGATCAGACAGAACAAAACTCTGACTTACAATTCCTAGAGTGAGTGATACAAACAGCTTGAAAATCAACAAATTAAATTAGTTAATTATATTTTAATGAACATCTTTTTAAGGTTACTAAGGTGAACATTTTTAATTAGCTCTGCACATACCACCAGCATTTGTCTGTAATCCCTGCCACCTTCTAACTGGTATCCCAGTTGGATCCTAATATTTAGAAAAAAAATGCTTAATATAAAAAAATCCAAGTTTAAAATAAATGATTGCCATTAATGATACATGAAGAAAAAAAAACAGACAACGGTAAGCACCAACTGTAAAGATTTATGAAAAAGAGCCTTTACTAATAAAACTCTTTATTTTAATAAAAAGATAATTTTAAAAATTTAGTTGATAAACAATAAAAGTTTCTAATTTCCTAGTAGACCTAAATTTAAAAAAAATAATTTTGGGTGATTATTTTTTTATCATTAATATCATTTGTCTGAATTTAAACAAAAATGTTTATATTAAATAAATTTTTATTAAATTTTACATAGATCTAATTATCTTTTAATACTTTAGCTGGTTTATAACTGCAACTTATATTATTAAAAAAGCAGAGAATAAGATATTCTTATGTTGCTATAATATGCATTATTGTGTACTTACATCAATATATACAATCATGCTTCCATATTTGGGCATCATGTTTGGCAGAATGGGGATAACACGGAAATGTACTGTAAACCCAATGGTTCATTAATAATTGGCAATAATAATAATTAGTTTCACCAACTATCTTATAATTCAGACTGAAATAACAATTGATCCTTTTACATAAGTTTCTAATTAAACAGTGCCTGAAATACAAAAGTCATGATATGAATACATTGAATGTCAAGTATTAAAATTCCTTCTGACTAGTTTATTTTATAATACTTGTACATTTTAATAGTTGAGGGTAGGGTGCTAAAACTTGACACAACTCAAACAGAAGAGCTCTAATTCATCTGACCTAATGATCATCATGAATCAGTTACAGATCTGCTTTTATGTAAATGAAAAGAAGTTCATATTACATTTCTGATTATTTAATTAAGAATTAATACTTTTAAAATGTTTTTTTTTTTAAAATTGAAAACCAACAACACTGACAATAAAATTAATAATAATAATAATCTTATCTAACCTATTTGGCCTTGTCTGTACAAAGGTCTGCTCATCTGTATAAACAGCGAGGCCTGCTTGGTGCTGAAGTCAATATCTGTTTCATTTGCCCAAATATTGCCTGTGTCTTGTTCATTTAAGCGCCCTTCAACTCTGATACGATACTGCCCATCAGGAGCATTAGAGGGCATCTATGTGAACACAAAAAACACGGGATTACTTGATTTAACAAACCTTTATTTTTAGTATATACGCCTATAGGCCAAAACTGATTAATTAGATTAAAAATAAGAAAAAAAAAACATTTAAAAAATATTTAATTAGCTGTAATTTGCATTTAAAAAATTAATCTAAATTAAAATAAAAAAGAATCCTGACGGAAAATATGCCTACTTTAGTTTGTAAAAATTAGAATGTCTAATATAGTTCTCCCTCTCACCTGCAGTTGCATGATACGACTGCTTGGCCTATCAAAGCGCATGGAAGTGTTGGCATATTCTGTATCCCCTTTGATGATTGACACAATAACATGAACAAACTCTTGATTATACTCCATTCTCAAAATGGTGGCAAACACTTGAAACACCTGGTTAGGCCGGATTTTCTTAGGAGCTATAATCAGGTATTGACTGAAATAAAAATTCATACATTTTAACTAGCATTAATTTACAATTTTACATAGAGTAGTCAACTAAAGGTAAAGTAATTAAATGATGGTAATGAGTAAAAATGATTCAAACCAATAATTAAAAGTAACTACACGATTTACATGTTTAAACAACAAATTAAGTAGTATCATACCTTTATTAAATTAGTTAATCATAATATGAATAAACCAGACTATTAAAATAAAATCACAGTTGAGTGATAAACTTTTATAAAATCCTGAAGAGAAGAATTCAACGTGACTATTCTATTTATGACATTGAAATATACAAAAACCCTACAATAGTTGCAGAAATTGGAAATAGTAAACTCTGATTTTAGGTCATCTAGAAACAATGACAAACCAGAGATAGGTGAAAGTGGTATATAACCAGACCAAAACCCCACAAAAGTGGCAGAAAGAATGACAAACCACAGATTGGTGAAAGTGGTATATAATCAGACCAAAACCCTACAATAGTGGCAGAAAGAATGACAAACCACAGATGGGTGAAAGTGGTATATAACCAGACAGACAAAGGGAAACAACCAATAGGCCGGCAGAGGCATAAACAGTGAATTGGATAGATGTTATGCAGTCATACCTATGACAGCTAGGACAAGACATTAAAGAATACAAACAAAAAAATAAATTTTTATAAAGTAGGCTCAAGCCTTTTAAAGACTTCAGAGCCACCGGAATGAAAACATGGACGGATGGATAAAAAAAGCAATACATATATTTTACAAAATACTTTAAAAATTGTTTTTTTCATGAAATTTAAAAGACATTATTAATTAAAAAGAAATATAAATGGATGGCAAGAAAATAAACAGTGAAAAATTCCATCTCTTCCCTAGCCTCTACAATGACTTAAAACCTGAAATATTCTGTTAATTATTTATAAAAAAGAAACAATAGTGCTGACCAAGCGATATATATATATATATATATATATATATATATATATATATATATATATATATATATATATATATATATATATATAGTGCTGGGTATAGATTTAATCTAACCTAAACACATAATCCAAGCCTAACCCTAATGTGTGGTATGACTAATACAATGTAGTTAAACAGCTTACGGGGCTCTGGCATATGAGCATCCAGCAGTGGAGTCTATCAAACAGTTTTTCTCTCTGGGCGGACCCCCACCTTGTGATGAAGTCAGCGCTATCAAAAGCGCTGAACTTACTAAAAGAAGCCACGACATTGTGTTCTGAAAAGGAGAGGTTAAATATATATATGAAAACTGTAGGAAACTTTTAAAATGACCAACTAAACTTAAATTACTAAATTTGAAACTTTCACAACTTAATATTTGTCCAGAATCTTGATTAAGAATATCCTGCTTCAGATGATCTTATGTTCTGAACCTGATAGAGCATTTTTAAGTTTTTGTCTGTGTGCTGTACTGAATTTTTAGGAATCAGTCAATTGTGCTTAGTAGGGCAAGAAGAAAAATTCGTATCTTAATAAACAGTTGTTAATATAGCATGATAATTGGAAGAACTATTAGGCCAAGCTAGATCTTTAATTAGAATATCTTAGTGTTAGTTAGGACCAAGCCGATATTATGGAGATCCAATTTAATTAGGTGTATGTGATGGTATTTTTACGTTATTTGCATGTTTGAAGTATTATTGTTTAAGAACAACTTATTGATGTTTTTTTAATAATTTAATTCATTATAAAGGGAATTGTCTGTGGTTTCAGATGATAAGTTTATTAGATTTTTACGAGATCGCGTTAAGTTTTATATGGAGTTATTTGGGGTAGGTTAGCACAAAATCAGGGGAAATTTTCACAGGTAAGCGTTAGAATTCGTGCCTAGAGCAGGGTGTCACCCGAGACGCTCGCGGGTGGGGTATATAAACCGGCGGGATAGCCTTCGAGGGGATGGAGAAACGACGGCCCTAGCCACTAATTTATACATCATTTTTGATCGTCTGCGACTGAGAGTGAGAGCAAGAAACAGAAGAGAATAAAAACGTTACATAGGTGGCAGCAAACACGTTACATTTGGTGGCCGTGAAAACACTACAGTGCTAAAATATCAATATCCTAACCCTTACACTGTCGGCGAAACAAAACAAAACCCACTAGATTACATTGTGTAGACTCACTACCCAGTTGGAAAGAAAAGACATTTTAATAAAAAAAATGTTTAGCTTTTAATTTCATTCAATTGTGGTGGTGTCTGTAAGGCATGCAGAGCATACAATCTGCTTCTTTAGCACAGCAAGTTAAGTAAGAGGCAAAATAGTTATAGTAGGCCTAATGTCATTGAATAATTAACACTAGACATTCACAGGCCTTTTATTAGCCTACTATAACATTCATGTGACAGGAGGTCAACAATTTTAGCTAACATATAGAATAGCCTAGACCCAGAGGCGTAGCGACCCTTCCCGGCGCCCGGGGACAAACTTTTCGATTTGCACCCCCCCTCGAGATTTCGATTTGCACCCCCTCCCTCAAACTTTCGATTTGCACCCCCCCCCCTCAACTTTTGATTTGCACCCCCCCCTCAAACTTTTGATTTGCACCCCCTCAACCTTTCAATTTATTTTTCCAACCCATTTTGGCGCCCCCTAAGGTCGGCGCCCGGGGACATATTCCCCCTCCCCCCCGCCCCCCCCCCCCTCGCTTCGCTACTGCCTAGATCTAATAAAATAACTGAATTCGGACATGGAGATAACCTCGACTACTAGTGGACTTTTTACACACAGCCAGTCAACTTTAAATAAATTAGTAGTAGGTAGCTTTAGGCCTGATATTTTAAACGAGATAAATGGCCCGTTGAGGGAGAGATACAACGGGCGCTAGGTTGATAGTGTTGTCTATTTTCTCTAAATCAAAACCAAAATCACCACCTCAACTTCAGATTTAACCGGAAACGAAAAATGTCACTCAAAACGAATTGTTTATCCAGAATCGGCATTTTAATAGGATTTAAGCTTGATCTACACGTAGTTACTGCACATTGATACTAAATATAGTCGTTGCCATACTCTTAAACCTTGCACCTAATCTCGAACATGACAAAGGTCGCATTTAAAGTTTCTTCTAGACCAGGGGTCTCGAAACTTTTCAGTCCGAGGGCCGCATAGACTATTAAATTTCAGTTCGGGGGCCAGTTTCTTCCAATCACGACTTTGATTTTTCTGGGCAAAGTTCCTCAGCCATCACCATCAAAGGTTTTTTTTCCGTGGACAAAAGATCTCCGCGGGCCGGATGAGAGGACATCGCGGGCCGGATCCGACCCGCGGGCCGTAGTTTGGAGACCCCCGTTTTAGACAACTCTATCCAAAAATGTTAGGGGGTACCAGGAGAGAGTGTGAAGGGATCCTTCTCCTGATAACAACAATGTAAGGTGGAGGGGTAATGTGTCGGTCGTATACCGATAGAGAGATGGTGATGGTCTTTATTCTCTCAACTCCGTGCATCCTCGTTGGTACAAGGTGGTTTACCAGACCTGAGCAAACTAATTACACACTTAGAAAACATTAATATTAAGCTAACAATGAAATTTATGAACACACAGTTTAATACATTTATTTACATCCACTAGACTTCACAAAGGTTTATATGTTAAAAGCGAAAGAAACAATACAAATAAGACATGGCCCGTATTTCATATTAAAGAAAACATCACCTACATTTCTAATACAAGTAAAAAAAATACAAAAATAATCAAACATACATTTCAATGCGGAATCATTCAACTTGGCTACTAAAATTATTCATAGAAAAAACATATTTAAGTGTGAGTAGCAAATCTACATTTACACAACTCAGAATTCACACAGGTAAATGTCATTTCCTCTAGTCCTAACTTAACTACTTGCACTGCTTATGTAAACCCAGAATCACACGTATAAATGTTATTATTACTAGTTTTGATTCCACTAATCAAACACGGTTTAAATCCTGCAATGAATACTCAGCAGTACTGACTACAAGCTAGCTCGACACTCAAGCGGCAGGAAGATTTTCAGCCACTGGAATAAAACATTAGATTCACACAACAAGAGACGGTGGAGTTGTCACTGTGAGGTCACAGTAGTCCAGTCTAATACGTCATAGCATGAACTGTACCGTAACTTTCACTCCCCCTCCCCCTCCCCCAGCTAAACAGCACCAACTCCGTACTTGGGTTCACGGTGAGTTAATAAAAGTCTCGTCTAGTTAATTAGTCTAGCCCTAATCGCCAGCTTTTGCAAAGATTTCAAAAACAGTTTGGAGAGTGAATTAGAAATACAGGTATGTATAGACTACCACTTACAGCTCCGCTCATAATTTTTTTATAAGACTGCCTGCCTGCAACTTCAGACAAACTTAAGGAACAATAGCGGGTAGAAAAAAAAAAAGAGGTCAAGATTTGTATGGCCGATCATTCTTTCATCAAATAAAAATTTTAAATATTTGTAACACATTTACACGGTCAATCACGCAACAAAAAAAAAAGACAGGTCTAACACTCCCCCCCCCCCCCACTACTCCATCCCCATTGACGTAGTAACTGAGAAATCGGGTTTATTCTGCGATCTAGCGAAAAACGTCATACCACAGTGTAGACCCGACCAGACTTTTTAAAGTCTGAAATTCACTTTTCTAAATTCAAGACTTTTCCAGACTGCCTACGAACCCTGTTAAACCATGTTTAATAGCAGAAATATTTAGCTGAACCACTTAAAAATAACTAGCTATACAAAATGATTAATAAAGCAGTAATTAACACGCAATTATAATAAATCTATCCAAATTTTAAACGTTCTGTATTAAAAATAAAAGATGACGTAAAATTAAGTATGGTTTACAGTACTTACGGAACTGTGTGACAGACTTTGCCATTGTTTTACTGCTTTTTACTGCTATACCATTCCGGAGTAATAACCGACGCTGAACTAAAGTTTTACCTGTATTTTTCTCACTTAACCTGCACTAAAATGTTCAAAACATTGACTTAACTTTTAATACTATTTTTAATGTGAATTCAGTGTGAAAATAAAGAGAACTACTTATGTTTTAAGTTGATAAATAACTTTTATTTGTTAAATACTTAATTAGTTCGTGTAAGTATGTGAAAATGGGCTTAAAACAAGTGTAGGTAGGTAGGTAGGTAAGTAGGTAGGTAGGTAGGTAGGTAGGCAGGTAGGTAGGTAGGTAGGTAGAGGTAGGTAGGTAGGTAGGTAGGTAGGTAGGTAGGTAGGTAGGTAGGTAGGTAGGTAGTAGGTAGGTAGGTAGGTAGGTAGGTAGGTAGGTAGGTAGGTAGGTAGGTAGGTAGGTAGGTAGGTAGGTAGGTAGTTAGGTAGGTAGGCAGGTAGGTAGGTAGGTAGGTAGGTAGGTAGGTAGGTAGGTAGGTAGGTAGGTAGGTAGGTAGGTAGGTAGGTAGGTAGGTAGGTAGGTAGGTAGGTAGGTAATTTCTGTGTGCTCATTTTTCTGTTTCCACTTTTTTCTGTTTGCGCTTTTTCCTATTTGCGGTTTTTTCTGTGTGCGCTTTTTTTCTGTTTGCGCTTTTCTCCGTTGCGCTTTTTGTTTTGCGCTTTTTTCCGTTGCGCTTTTTTCCGTTGCGCATCTTTCTGGGAACTCACAATAAGTCATAATATAAAAAATTACGTTTCGCTCTGCCTTATCTAAAATCTCTACCCATAATTTTGACAACAATAAATGTTTTTTATCATTTATATATAGAGAGAGACAACTTGTATTATCCACCAGCTTCCCTCGTAAAACGTCATCTAAAAATATCAGCTAATCCACCCCTTAAGTACTGTCAGACACTTTTTGGTTATCCTTTGTTGTCAAAATGTCAATATCAAATGCCAAAATGAGTGATATGGGGTTGTCCATAAATGATGTCACATATGATTTGCTACGGGAGTGTGTGAAGATTTGTGGAAATTGACGTAAACTCCGCAATTTATGACGTGTATGTCTAATAAAAGGAGGTGAACAGGGAAAAATACGTAGGTCATTGATGGAGAACATCTATAATGCTAAGTTCAATAAAAAATAACGATAAATAAGTATTAATATACGTATACCTTGCTCAAAACGAATCATCATAAATATTGCAAGCCTGCTAGTTTGAGACGTTTGGCAAAACGGCCTCAACACATTATCCCCGTCAAAAAGGCTTGCCACCAAATGCCTGCTGACGAATATGCCGCGTCTAATGCGGGGCGTTAGGAATACGGCCATCAACATGGGGCCCTGGTCCGACGAACCAAACGGGGTCGCAATAGAGCACCAGTAGACTATCGCGCTTTGTAAGATGGCGTTTATACTTTAATTCGATTTCGCGAAACTGCGCAAAATTTTAGAAATGTTCCATCTTTTGAGGACATTATTTTTCTTGGACTTACATTGAAATTTCATGTTGACTGTCTGGCCTAATACACAGCTTTTAATTTTCGAATATATTCCCACAACCATCCTCAGTTTTCACCAAAAGAAAAATGACCCGTCTCAAAATCCCATCGTTGAGTTCTACTCAACCTCTCCCCACCACAAATCACAATTTCTATGTGAAACAATATGTTCATCATTATAGTTGTTCCGTAATAGTGCACGCTGTGTAATCCCGTTAGAGTAGGTAGCCCAAACTGAAATTAACTATTGATTGCAGTAGTGCGTATGTCCTGGAAGAACGTTTAATTGTAAGCCGTATGACACAAAATTTTATAAAAATATTTCAATAAATAAAAAAGTTATGCGATTTTTTAAAAAGCAAAATTTTGTTAAAAACACTGATTTTCAAAAAGTGCCATTTTTGAGAACCTATATTTTCCAAACCAAATAACACAGAAGTGTAGAAATTGGTAAAGTTGCTGCAAAGTTTTTTAAAAATATATATGTTCAATTGTTTTCAGTCTTCTAAAATGAGTTTTTCAAAGGTAAAAAAATAATTGAAAATTAAAAGAATGCGTTTTGTTTATTTTTATTTTCATAAAAAAAAAAATAATAATAATTCAATTTTTTTGTTTGCTTTTGCTTTAGACATAGAATAACTCTAAAACTATTGTGTTGATAACATTAACAGGAAGAATGTGCTCGTATTTTAAAAAATCACATGAGTTAAAATATTAATTTTTAAAATGCCACATTTATCTAGTGCAGGAGAAATAGAATCTAAATTTAGTGGAGTGGATAAGTGGGTTGATAAATGCTTTGGGGGAACAGTTTTTGAAACTACAACTCCACATCTTTGTAATTAGTCTTGTTTCCCTCAACCTTGTTCTTATGGAGCATCAAGAGTGAGTGATATGTTTTGGGAACAGTAGGGGGGGGGGGGGCTTGGCCTTTTTTCCCTTCCCTTCAAAGGAAAGTTCTGGATAGGCCATCTTAAATGTCTCCAGCTGTGGAATAAAAACTTGATTAAGGGATTAATAAAATATAATTAAATTTAGTACTAGCCCGTTGTGTAGGCCTACTATTTGTCCTATAACTAGTATAACTAGTAACATGAAAAAGCCCGAAAACACCTTTTTTAAAAAAAAGTTATTTATACTTGATAGTATATTTTTGATAGTAGGTCTACTGAATGAAATATTCGTTGCTTCTGCCACACTGGTTGAGATATCCAATGATGAAGATGCCATACTATGTTTCTCAACATCCTATAGGACAACTTAACTGTCCTCCTTTGTTACTAAATGCATGTAAAATAAATAAATAATGAGAAAGCTAATGGTTACTAAACCGAAACGTTTCGAGTTCGAACCCTCGGGCAGATGAGGCTCGTTAGCTGGGGACAGCCACTCTTCTAGGAGAGACAACTCCAAAATCAAACAACTGCTGCCTTGTAGTTTGTTCTTGGTTGGACAAAGGCTATGGAAGCAAATCCAAAAAGAAAAGCAGGCTGAAATCGGAGTCAATGGCCTCAATGGCGCATAACCAGTTGACACGTAACGCTTAATTGTGTTGGAGGCGTTGTCGAGTCGGCAAAAAGCTCATGGTTGATAAATTCGAACAAAAGTCTCGAGTTCAAACCCACTGGCAGATAAATCTCGATCCCCTTCAACACTAATAATTAAGAACGAAGAAGAATAAGAATTACACTTACAAGTAAAATAACTTTTAAAAGTAAGTCACAACGTGTACAATCTTAATAAATTGCTCCACCATCTAAAAATTGATCTAGTACAATTTATTTAGGAGACTGGCGCAGACCATTTCACATTATTCAGCAGGGGAATCAGAATCAGAGTGCACAACAGAAAGTAAAAAATGAATTATATTATTCCTTAAAATGTAGTGTCTTAAGTTTTAAATAAATTGATAAAAATCTATTTACAAAAATAGTTATTATAATTATAAATTTCTTTTGTGATTCATTAATATTTTGTGTTTAACCTTCGTTCCCTGTAAATAATGGAGTCCGTCCACATAGTAAGCAGGATTGTCTGGTGGACATTCTGAATTGGTCGATTCATAATTTTGACGTGATAGTCCAGATAAACTTTAGTAATACAAACCTATCATTAATCCCATTCGATAGATTTTAAAGAATTAGTAAACACTAGCATCCAATAGTTAAGTGCATCCATATTTTAAGGGGATATGCGCGTTTTTTTCCATTTTTTTTCCAATTTAATATCTAAAAGCTTTTGAATACTTTTATCATATTTGGCATATGAAAGTAAGTATTAAACAGCAAAAAAGGGTTGAAAACAATTTTGGTTGTCATGGAAACCCAAAAAAAAAACCTCTGCCATTTTGAATTTTTTGGTACTTTTAAAAATGCTAAGGCTTTTTTATTTATGCACCTATAGCAATCAAATTTAAACTGCTTATATTTCAGTTATATATTAAAACTTTTGTCACGAAAACTTTTTGAAATAGCTACTAGTAAGAATTTTACAAAGTCTAAAAAATCGTACCATTTATAGTGTTCAAAATTTTCAAAATTTTCATATTAATTACCAAATACTTTTTTCTATGAAAGCCATCACAATTCCCTCGTGAGAAAGTTGTATTTTTGCATGAAGAACAGTTACTGAAAATATGGTGGCGATTGTTTAATAAATAAAAAAAGTATTAGGCTTTATAGTTTTAAAAACCTTCGAACTGAGAAAAAACAGCCAAAAGTAACGAAAAGTAGGTCACGAAAATACCATATCTGTGTAAACTGCAAAGTTGATTGTAAGCTTTGGGTGTTTCCTAAATGATGGAAATTAAGATTATTAAATAAAGGAGAAACCCAACTTTCCAATGATGCCAAATGCAATATGGAGATGGATATAAAACTTTTCATAGAGAGCGTGTAAGACTGGGAAAAATTGATTATTTTTCGGGTAATAAAAATGGTAATTTAAACACCTACAAATTTTTCTTTCTCTTTTAAGTTATTATTTTCTTAATAAAAAAATGGACAAAGTATCCAAAAGTACAACAACCCCACCATGACAAAAACATGAAATTTTGTGATTTTTTGCCGCGCATACCCCCTTAAGTCCTTAGAATGTCCTGAATTAAATAGCTTCACGTCTGAACACACCATATGTACACGCATAGTGTAGTTCACACGCTAAAACCGTGGATAGTATCGTTCAAATTTACATTAATAGCTTGTACTAATTAAACCAAACTGACATTCTAACTTAAAATTGTTTCATTAAAACGGAAAAGAAACTTTAAAAATGGTACTTACAACTTTTTGAAGGCTCTAGCAAGGGTGAAATCCGTTTAGCATCATCGGTCGTCAACCTTTAAAACCGTTCGGCGAGCTACTCACTCGGGGATGAAAGTCGGCTGGAGGTCTATATGTTTATTGAGGGCACGGCTTCGCGACCGCGAGTGAGAAATACGTGAATTTACAACACAAAGTAGTTATAATAGTGAACTCACCATCGGTGTAAAAATTAAAACAGAATTAGTTTGTTTTCGTGTATTTATAGTAATTTAAAGTTTAAAAACTGATTTTTAAAAATGAAACAAACAAGTTATTTTTTCAATTTATACATCCAACGAGAGGCTAGAATTCGCTCTTTAAAATGTCATTAAGATTATGCTTCTACGATGTTTAGTTGCGAAACCGCGACCAAATTAAACAGTGTGAGGTCAATCAATACTCACAAAGCGGTGAATTTGAGACGTAACTGATACTTTTCAAACAAATATAAAACACATTCAAACATGTGTTACAGATATACAAATACCAGATTACGACAGATAAAGACTTAAACTTTATTGACATATAATTTTTATTCTTATAGCGCAACCAGAAGTAGTAAAATATTTTTTTGAAAACCGCAAAAAATGACCTCAAAACACACTTTTTCGCCAGTTTGGACTACCTAGTTAGAGCAATGTTATTTATGGGCGATGTAATATTGATTTGATACTGAAAAAAAGTGTTCAAAAGTTCGACCCAACAAGTGTTGTTGTCTTGGATGGACACTATTAAGTCTGAAAAGGTCTATTAGTCATTCATTTCAACTATATTGGAAAAAAAAAGAAAAATTACTATACAGGCATTTATTAAAATAATACAAAAACCACATGAAACCACAAAATCAACACAACAGACATGCGAATCAACAACTACACTATTATTGTTTTTGAAACGTGGCCGCTGCTTGTAATTTACTCATTGTTGTCTCGAACAGGGCAGTTTAAAGGGTTAAACCTTAGTTTAGCGTCGTAAATTTCAACGAAAATAGTAATGTGCGTTAGAGGTAACTAATGAATATTTCTTTTATTTGGCCATATTTATGACATATGTTACATAATATCACAGATAATTGAATAACAAATCACAATCCATTACTAAACCAGTGAAAAATATCATAGATAATTTGATATGTTTGACTGATTTGGTC